>NC_134873.1:2836611-2971611 GCF_049852395.1 Peromyscus maniculatus bairdii | reverse complement strand
TGTATACACAATAAATAAACAAATCTTTTAAAAAAAAAAAAAAAAAAAGATATGCGCTGTCATGTTTGGCCTCAAAACGTAATTTTTAGGAATTATGATCACGTGGGTGGGGGGCACTAGCGCGCGTGTGGCGTCGGTCACCTCCTTCCACGCTTACGTGGGTTCTGGGGATCGAACTCAGGTCCCCGGACTTGGCTGCACGCGCTTTACACAGCGGCAACTTCCCACCCACGTCACTCTGTTTATTTTTAATCACAACAGTAGCAACAAGCGACCCGTGCGGGTGGGCGGTGTCTGCCCCGCCCCGCCCCGCGCATGCGCATGCGCCCCGAGCCCGCAGAGGCCGAGCCCCGGCGCCCGCACGCCCCGCCCCCGCGCCCGAGTCCCGCCTCCCAAGCGGCGCGCCTGCGCACTGCCGCCCCCTCGGCTTCCCGCCCCGCCCACGTCGGTGCCTCCGGAGCCGCCTCACCTGGCTTCTTGGCGTAGTCCCGAACGAAGAGCGCTCCAGGTCCTCCGGGGACCGGGAGAGCCTGGCGCCGGCGGCCGGCCCACATCCTGGAAGCCCCGAGCAGACGGGCGGCCGCCATCATGCTCGCCGACCCGCACGTGCGTGCTTCCGGGATACGTCATCGCTCGGGCGCCGCTCCGGGGCGTTGGAGGCGCCCGCGGCCTGCTGGGAAATGTAGTCTTCCTGGAGTCGGCTGTGGCGTGGTTTGAATGGTTATCGCTGGTTCAAAGAGCATCTCAAGACAGTCTTATCCCGAGATCCGGAACTTCTTAAAGTGGCACAGCAGGTTCGAGCTTGTGTCTCTCCTGCAAGTTCCGAAAACTTAAAAGTAAGGACGGTCAGCCGGGCGGTGGTGGCGCACGCCTTTAACCCAGCCCTCGGGAGGCAGAGGCAGGAGGATCTCTGTGAGTTCGAGGCCAGCCTGGGCTACAGAGCGAGATCCAGGACAGCCTGGGCTACAGAGCGAGATCCAGGTCAGCCAGGCGAAACAACAACAGTCAGTTGCGGTGGGAGATGGAGCGGGAGAGTCAGGATCAGGGTAGCTCTGGCCACACTCAGTTTGAAAGGTCAGCCTGGGCTACACGGACCTTGGCCGGGTGTGGCGAGTCTCCCTCCCTCAGTCCCAGCACTCGGGCGGCAGAGGTGCGTGGATCCCCGTGAGTTCGAGGCCAGCCTGGGCCGCAGCGCGAAGGGTGATAGGAGAGATGGGGTGGTGGCTGGGGCTCCGCCCCCAGCGCCTCAGACATCAAGGCTGGCCGCACTCGGGAGGCTGAGGCAGGAGGATCAGGAGTTCGAGGTCAGCCTGGGCTGCGTGAGACTCTGTTTCACGAAGAAGCAGACTTTCCAGAATTTCCAGACCCATTACTACCACCCTGACCCCGGCCTCCTTCGGCTTGTCGGCCGCGATGCGAGTCCCGGTGTCGACCCAGATCTAGACTGCTCCATTATAGATCACTGCTGGGACCCGAACCGCACGTCTGGCGCCGTCAGCACTGCCCACACCCGTCCTTTTCTTCCCAGATCTTCAGATCACGTTCCCTTTAACCATTTCCCTGCTTGCTTTCTTCCGTCTTCCACCTCAGCCATTTTCTGCTCTGAAGTGATGCGGAACCCCATCTCAGGATAGAAAAGCCAGTTTGGCCCCCCATCAACGTGCCTGGAGTCTCGGGATTCGAACCCGTGGTCACCTGCCACCCAGGCTGCAACCCTAGAGCACCACCCTGTGGCCGAGCGGCTGCGAGGACTACATTTCCCAGCAGGCCGTGTGAGGGTGCGCATGCGCAGTAGCCCCGGGAGGTCAGCCTGATGATCCGGATACCAGGCTGGGATCCCGAAGAGTTGCTGAGTGTCCTGGAAGGACTGTCAGAGCGGATCGCTCCAGCCCGGCCCGAGACGCGGGTACTGCGGCCCGCGCGGGCCCCGGCGGCTCCCGTGGGGCGGACCGAGGCCGGCGCCTGAGTTCTGGAGAAGGAGCCTGAGTTCCAAGGGCGAGTGTCCGAGTTCCAGGGATCACTTTCTGAGCTCTGGGAGGGCAGCCTGAGTTCTGGGGGCCGGAGCCTGAGTTCTGGGGGCCGGAGCCTGAGTTCTTAGGGCCGGTGTCTGAGTTCTGAGAGTCAGTACCTGAGTTCTGAGGGTCAGTGTCTGAGTTCTGGGGGCCGGAGCCTGAGTTCTGAGGGCTAGTGTCTGAGTTCTGAGGGTCAGTGCCTGAGTTCTGAGGGTCGGTGTCTGAGTTCTGGGGGTCGGTGCCTGAGTTCTGAGGGCCAGTGTCTGAGTTCTGGGGGCCGGAGCCTGAGTTCTGAGGGTCAGTGACTGAGTTCTGGGGCTCGGTGTCTGAGTTCTGAGGGTCAGTGACTGAGTTCCGAGGGTCGGTGTCTGAGTTCTGGGGGTCGGTGTCTGAGTTCTGAGGGTCGGTGCCTAAGTTCTGAGGGTCAGTGCCTAAGTTCTGAGCCCAGAGCCTGAGTTCTTAGGGTCGGTGCCTGAGTTCTGAGCCTGTAGCCTGAGTTCCGAGGGTCGGTGCCTGAGTTCTGGGGGTCAGTGTCTGAGTTCTGAGGGTCGGTGTCTGAGTTCTGGGGGTCGGTGTGTGAATTCTGAGGGTCGGTGTCTGAATTCTGGGGGCCGGAGCCTGAGTTCTGAGGGTCGGTGACTGAGTTCTGAGGCCGAAGGCTGGGTTCTGGGCTGGTCCCGAGTTGTTGGTGTCCTGGGTGAAATGGGGACCTCTCCTTCTGTGCAGGCCCCATGGGGATTGAACCTGTCACCTGTAGGACCGTGGCTTGCTTGAGAGATCTGCACCCAGAGCCCTTGTCTTCCAGCCCGGTGACGATGCCGGCCTGAGCCTGGGTCCCAGGCATGGAGTTCCTGCCAGCCTCCCAGCATCCCCCTGGGCTCCCAGCCATGGACCTGGAGGAACCCAAAGGCCCCGAGGTGCCCTCTGAGGACCACCCCCCTAGCTCCCAGGGGGCCTCTGGGCGGGGAGGACCTGTCCACCGCAGCGCGATGGAGCTGGAGGCCTCGGGCGAGCAGGAGCTGGTCCGGCAGCTGGAAGCGCTTCCTGGTGACCTGGGTGGTCCGTCCCCAGAAGGAGACCCCTGTCCCCTCCACATCGCCACTGGCCAAGGCCTGGCCGCCCGGGAGAGCGCCGACCCCGGAGGGCTGTTGTCCGCCGAGGCCGGCGGGGGTGACCTTCTGGGTCTGCTGAGGTGTGAGGCGTCTTCGCTGGCCCAGCCCGGGTCCCCAGACCCTCCACAGACCACGCCTCGCTTGCTGCAGCCGCCCGAGGACCCAGATGGGGACCCGGGGTCCCCGGGGTGGATGGAGGGGGTGTCGGCAGAGCCAGGCGACAGCCGGAGTTCCAGCAGCTCCCCGGAGCCCTGGCTGGAGACGGCACCGTTGGTGACCCAGCGAGATCCACCTGTGGGTGCCCAGGTAACCTGCACGACCCCTGACCCCTGACCCCTGGGGACTCTGCCTGGGGACTCAGCCCTGTTCCTCTTCTACCTCCCAGAGCCCCGAGACCCTGGCCGCATGCCCTGCTGTCTCCGAGGGTGAGTGTCCATTCTCATACACGACCAGAATGTTCTAGAACTGGACCCCCAAATCTGACACGTTTGCCAGTGACAGTGAAGGCCTGGAGAGGGTGGTTGAAGTGAGAGCAGGTCCTGGACGGCCAGAGAGGTGGTATAAGCTGGAGAGCGGCCTATTCACCTGGGGTTAGAGCACAGGCCGGTGGAGGCGTGTCCAGGGTAAAGGCCAACTCCAGACTGCTGTGACCTAAGATGGATGGCATTTACGGTTTTTTTTTTTGTTTTGTTTTTTGCTTTTGTTTTTCGAGACAGGGTTTCTCTGGGTAGTTTTGGTGCCTTTCCTGGAACTCACTCTGTAGCCCAGGCTGGCATCGAACTCACAGAGATCTGCCTGCCTCTGCCTCCTGAGTGCTGAGATTAAAGGTGTGCACCACCACCTGGCAAGGCATTTACAGTTTTTTTTTTTTTTTTTTTTTTTTTGGTTTTTCGAGACAGGGTTTCTCTGTGTAGCTTTGCGCCTTTCCTGGAACTCACTTGGTAGCCCAGGCTGGCCTCGAACTCACAGAGATCCGCCTGGCTCTGCCTCCCGAGTGCTGGGATTAAAGGCGTGCGCCACCACCGCCCGGCGGCATTTACAGTTTTATGCAGATTTTTGAGGGCTGGGGAGACGGCTCAGCAGGCATGGTACAGAAGCAGGAGGACCTGAGTTCGAATCCTCGTTGCCCACTCAAGGAGACAGGGAGGTGGCAGGCTGTGGTCCCTGTGCAGGGGAGACAGACACTGAGGATCCCTGGGGACCCTGATCCCTCCCGAAAGGCTGTGGTGGCGAAGGGAGTCCTTATGGCCCTGCGTCACAGAAGGTTCCTGAATCGTGGTTAATGCTGTGATTTATCTCAGGAGTGTCCGAGCTGATGGTTTTGCCCAGGTCTGTACGGGCCTGAACCACAGAAAGAACAGATCCTACTCAGCTGGGGGCGATTAGAGCCCCAGCTGTCAGCTTCCGGGTGACTGGGAAGGGGGCACCCACCTGACCCCAGCACGCAGGAAGCTGAGGCAGGAGGATGGCAGGTTCCACCAGGCTGAGCTCCATGGCCCAGGGCTAAAAAAAAAGTAAAACACCAAACATGGTCTGGACTTATGAGGAAGGATCTGGGTCCAGAGTCCCGGTTGGAACTGCCAGAGTGGAGGCCCGGGGCTGTCCGGGGAGAATTCTGGGTCACTATGGAGAACGGCCCGGGTGGAAGGTAAACGGCGCTGGTTACCGGCGGAAAAGTCAGGAGCCACGGCGGAACCCACTGTTCGCTTCAGAGCTTTATTAGGAGGGGGTGGGATGGGGTGGAGGGGAGAGCCAGGCCTGGTGGGGGGGGGGGCACGGGGAGCAGAGAGAGAGGGTGGGGGTCCGCATCCGGCGTTTTGAGGCGCAGATTGCATGACCATGTGGTCGCCGGCGCCCCCTGATAACGTAAGATGCAAGACCCCGAGGGGTGAGGGCGGGATCCTAACACTGGGTCCTCTTATTTCTTATTTGTTGCATTTATTTATTGCATGTGGCGGGGACGGGGGTCAGAGAACACCTTGTCGGGGGGGGGGCCGGCGGTTCTCTCTGCCCACCATGCGGGGTCCCAGGGATCGAACTCAGGTTGTCGTGCTTGGCCGCAAGCCCTTTACCCACGGAGCCATCCTGCTGACCCCTGCCCGATTCTGGAATGTTAGGAGTTTGAGACACCACGTTGAGGCCATGAGCTTCCAGCCCGGTCAGAAGGTTCTAGAAGAGGGGTCCGTGAGCCTTGGGTCCCACAGAGGGTGCCTCATAGTGGGGGTGACGCTTTCCAGGAGTTCTGGGAGCCACAGGCACACAGCCGGCCACCTACCCTGGGGCACGAGCCTGGGGGGTCCTCTAGAGCAGGTGATGGAGCAGGTCTAGCCTGTGCTAAGCCCCGGGACAGCTCCGGGATCAGGGACCCCCGAGCCCAGGAGGCACCGCTCACTGTCACCCGCAGTTCCGGGCCCCTGTGGACACGAGGAGCTCGTGGACGGCGTCCTCTTCGCCGCCAAGTACCTGGGCTCCACGCAGCTGCTGTCGGAGCGCAGCCCGCCGCCCAGCACGCGCATGGCGCAGGCGCAGGAGGCCGTGGACCGCGTCAAGGTGAGCCAGGGCGGGGTTCCCGGGGCTGCGTGGCGTGGTGTCCTGGGTGCCCACGAGCCCCCGCGTCTCACCCCGCTCCCCGCAGGCCCCCGAAGGTGAGACCCAGCCCATGGCGGAAGTGGACATCTTTATCTCCACCAAGAGGGTCAAGGTGCTGGCCGCCGACTCCCAGGTACCCGGAGGGCCGGGCCTTGGCTGTCGTGGACACTCGGGGTCCCCGAGAGGTCCCCAGCCCACGCAGCGCGTGTCCACAGGACGCCCTGATGGACCACGCCCTGCAGACCATCTCCTACATCGCGGACATCGGGCCGGTGCTGGTCGTGATGGCCCGGAGACGGCTGGCCAGGAGGACCACGCCCCAGGACCGCGAACGGAGACTCTACAAGATGCTGTGCCACGTCTTCCACTCGGAGGATGTGAGCAGCCCAGGCCCAGGCCGGACCCTGCCCCCTGCTGAGCCTGACTCAGAAACCGTGCGGTGTCTTGACTGTGCGGGCCTGGGAGCTGGGGCTTCGTAGGACGTGAAGGAGCTCGCTGTCCTCCCACAGGCCCAGCTCATCGCACAGGCCATCGGCCAGGCCTTCAGCATCGCCTACAGCCAGTTCCTGCGGGAGAACGGGATAGACCCCAGCCAGGTGGGCACGCGGCCCTCGGCCGCCGCCAGCCACCCGCACAACGGTGACCTGGATCACTTCTGCAACAGCCAGAACTGCAGGGAGGTGAGCCCCGCCGCGGAGGCCACGCCCAGACGGCCGCCCCGCCCACGGGCCTGGCCCCGCCCTCACAGGCCACGCCCCCGCCGAGGCTGCGCCCAGACCGTCCCCCAACGCCCCTCCCCTACCGACCGGGCCCAGCCCTGCGCCACTCCCTGGCTCGTAGAGGGTCTGCCGAGCCCCGCCTCCGCTTTGGCCCCGCCCCGTGCCACGGCGAACAGCCCCGCCCCCTGTTGACCCCGCCCGCCACCTGAACGTGGCTCCGCTCCTCACCAGCCCCGCCTATCCCTGAACATGGCCCCGTCCCTAAGCTAGCTCCACCTCTCACTAGCCCTGCCCCTCACTAGCCCCGCCCATACCCCTCACTAGCCCCGCCCTTCGATAGCCCGTCCCTAAGCTAGCCCCGCCCATAGCCCTCACTAGCCCCGCCCCTCGGTAGCCCGTCCCTAAGCTAGCTCCACCTCTCACTAGCCCCGCCTCTCACTAGCCTCGTCCCTAAGATGGCCCCGCCCATGCCCCTCACTGGCCCCGCCCCTGCCCCTCACTGGCCCCACCTACGCCCCTCACTAGCCCCTCCCCTCCCTGAACACGCCCCGTCACTAAGATAGCTCCGCCCTTTCCCTCACTGGCCCCACCAATGCCCCTCACTGGCCCACCCGGCCCCGGCCCTTCCCCTCACTAGCCCCGCCCGCCCCCTCATTAGCCCTGCCCCTCACTAGCCCCGCCCATGCCCCTCACTGGCCCACCTGGCCCCGGCCCTTCCCCTCACTAGCCCCGCCCGCCCCCTCATTAGCCCTGCCCCTCACTAGCCCCGCCCGTGCCCCTCACTGGCCCCGCCCCTGCCCCTCACTGGCCCCGCCCCGGCCCCGCCCCCAGGTCTGCATCCAGAAGCGGCCCGGCGAGGGCCTGGGCGTCGCGCTGGTGGAGTCCGGCTGGGGCTCGCTGCTGCCCACCGCCGTCATCGCCAACCTGCTGCACGGGGGCCCCGCCGAGCGCTCGGGGGCCCTCAGCATCGGGGACCGGGTCACCGCCGTCAACGGGACCAGCCTGGTGGGGCTGTCCCTCGCCGCCTGCCAGGCCGCCGTGCGCGTGAGTACCACCCGGGCCTGCGGGCTGCGCGGGAGTCGGCTTGTCCTCCGACCCGGGTGGGTAAACTGAGGCCTGCGGAGGCCTGAGCAGCTCGGCGTCCCCCAGGAGGTGCGGCGACACTCGTCGGTGACCCTGAGCATCATCCACTGCCCGCCGGTCACCACGGCCGTCATCCGGCGGCCCCACGTGCGTGAGCAGCTGGGCTTCTGCGTGGAGGACGGCATCGTGAGGCCGGGACCCCGGGCGGGCGTGGGGGACTAGCGGGGCCCCGGGCGGGTGGGGGGGGGTTGCGGTACCCGGGCACGCGTGGGGAGCCTAGCGGGGACAGGGCTGCCGTGGGGCGGACTAGCTGGGCCCCGGCGGGTCCTGAGTGCTGCGTCCCCCAGATCTGCAGCCTGCTGCGCGGGGGCGCGGCCGAGCGCGGGGGCGTCCGCGTGGGACACCGCATCATCGAGGTCAACGGGCAGAGCGTGGTGGCCATGCCGCATGCGCGCATCATCCAGCTGCTCACGGAGGCGCGAGAGGTGGGGGACCGGCACCCCGACCCCTGAACTCTGACCCCAGCACCCCGACCCTGGCACCTGACCCCAGCACCCCGACCCTGGCACCTGACCCTCTCCTGACCCCGGCACCCCGACCCCTGCACTCTGACCCTCTCCCCCGACCCCTGCACCCCGACCCCTGCACCCCGACCCCGGCACCTGACCCTCTCCTGACCCCGACCCCTAGATTCACATCAAGACCATGCCAGCCGCCACCTACCGGCTGCTCACGGGGCAGGAGCAGCCCGTGTACCTGTGACCCCGCCCGCCGTGCCTTCGCCCCGCCGCCACCCCCCGGCCCGCGGGGCCCCAAGCCTCAGCCTTGTGTGATTTTTAATGTTAAAAAAGAAATTAAAGGTTTATTAAATGGTCGCTGGCCCTGGGTCCTGCGGGGGAAACTGAGGCCGGGGAGCCGGAGGGAGGGCGCGCGGCGTCCGCGGTCACAGGTCGGTGGCCGGGCCCCAGTCGTAGCCTTCGTCTGAGGACTCCGCGTCCCGGGCTCTCGTGAACTTCCTCCGCAGGGCTTCGCGCTCGTACGTCCTGGGGCGGAGGGGGTGCAGGGCCGCGATGCGGGGTGCGTGGCGGGACCTCGCCCGGGCCGACCCTGACCCCGTGGGACTCGGGGGCTGACGAAGCCCCAGCCCAATGCCCGTGGGTCGCGAAGCCTCCACCCGAGGGGGCCCTGTCCCCGAGCCCTGGCTGCGCGGGCGGGCGTGGGAACCACGGGCGTCGCGGGCGGGGCGTGGGGCGGGCACTCACCGCATGCTGTCCTGGCGCCACTGGCCCTGCGGGTGGCGGCTCCCGGCCTGCAGGGGAGAGAAGGCCCCGCTGACACGCACGTGGGGAGGGTGGGGGGCCGTGGGGGGCCCGGGACGCAGGGGGGTCCCCACCCCGGGGCCGCGCGCACCTGCGTCTCCCACTCGGCGGCCGTGGCCCCGTGACCCCGCAGCCCCTCGTGGGCTTCCACCCAGGCGGGCTCCGAGGACCGGGCCAGGGCGGGGAGCGCGGGCTCCTCCTCGGCGTCCTGGGGGTCGTGTGGGTCGTGGGGCCCGCCGCCCTCGCCGTCCGTGTAGACGCCGCCCTCGCCGTCCGTGTAGACGCCGTCCGTGTCCTCGCAGTCGCTGTTGGCCCGGCTGTCACAGCTGAGGTCCCCGGAGCTGGCGTCCAGGCCGCGGCCCGGCAGCTCCAGGTCCTCGGAGGAGCCGTCCAGCTGCGGGTGGGAGGCCGTGAGCCCGCGGGCCCGCCCCCAGGCCCAGCCCAGGACACGCCCCCGTCCCGGGCCCGCCCCTCTGCCCCGGGCCCGCCCCCAGGCCCAGCCCAGGACACGCCCCCGTCCCGGGCCCGCCCCTCTGCCCCGGGCCCGCCCCCAGGCCCAGCCCAGGACACGCCACGTGCCCCGAGCCCGCCCCCGCCCCGGCTCTATGTCCCGCCCCCTGCTCCGGACCCGCCCCCGACACGCCCCTCCCCCTGGGCACGCCTCCCAGCCCCCGCCCCCGGGCACACCCCCATCCCGCCCCTCTGCCCTGGACACGCCTCTCCGCCCCGCCCCTCTGCCCCGGCCCCGCCCCCGGACCTCACCTGACACGCCCCTTTACCCGGGCCCGCCCCTCTGCCCTGGACACGCCTCTCCGCCCCGCCCCCTGTTCCGGGCACGCCTTGCCCCGCCCCTGACACGCCTTCCTCCGCTCCGGGCCCGCCTCCTCGCCCCGCCCCCTTGCCCCTGCCCCGCCCCTCCGCCCGCACCTGGTCCTCCGCCGTCCAGATGGGCCGCGCCTGCTCCTGCTGCACCGCGGCCTTGACCTCCTCGTACCAGGCGTCGCCGGTGCCGCGCAGGGGGACGGTGGCTGCGGGTCGGGGCGGGGCGGGGCGGGTCAGCAGGGCCCCGGCCCACACCCCCCCCCAGCCCCGGTCCGCCCCGCACCCCGCACCCCGCACCGGTGAAGAGGTGCCCGCTGTGCTTCTGCAGCTTCTGCGCCTGCGCGTACAGGCGGCGGCTGCTGCGGCGCGAGGCGGGCGCCAGCCACTCGCGCAGCGCCTTGAGCGCCGGGCGGCTCTCGGGCGCGCAGAAGACCACGATCGGGTAGTACTGCACGTAGTTGAGGCGCTCGATGGCCGACGGCGTCACGTCCAGCAGCGCGTGCCTGTCCTGGGGCGGGGCGCAGGCAGGGGCGGGGTCCGCGGCGGCCGGGACCCCCCACCCCCAGACCGGGCCGCGGCGTCCCCATCCCCGCGCTTACCCTCTCCGCGATCACCCGCACCGTGTCCAGCTTGATGATCTTGGATGGGTTGTCAGTCCGGGACACGCTCTCTGAGGCAGGGGGACACCGCTAATGACATCCACGGTGGCCCCGGCCCGGAGCTCTTGACTCTCCCGGGACCCCTGCGGAGCCCGTCTCCCCTACCAGAGCTAACTCCAGCCCCTCCCCACCTCCCACTTCTGTCCCCGTGGCTCTGCCTACTATGGGGACCCCCTGCTTCCTTTCTTTTTCCTGGCTGAGTAATATTCCACGCCCCCACCCCCCTTGCAGCGGCATTCACTGCAGCCATGCATCCTGTTGGGGCCTGGCTTTCTATTGTTCTGCACATCAACCCCAGTGGCTGTATTTCCGGATGACTAACGAGGTGGCGGGTGACTTTGCCCTTTGAACCCGCCCAGCCTCCTCCAGGAGCCCCGTTCCTGAGCGTCCTGAATCCTGCCGTCCCTGGTCGTCCGTGTGAGGCGCACCAGGCCTCCCACAGCCCTCTGCGGCTCCCCAGCCCCAGAGCCACACCCACGGGCCTTGGCTCCCCCTTGTATTCAGTATTTTTGAAGGTGGCGTTTGATGTAGCCCAGGCTGGCCTCCAACTCTGTGTGTAGCCCGGGCTGACCTTGGACTCCCGATCCCCCTGCCTCCGCCTTCCCAGTGCCGAGGTGACAGGCGTCACCAGGCCTGGTTTATGCCGGTTTCATTAAGTTGACCAGGCTGTCCTGAAACCCGTCATCCTCCTGCCTCAGCCTCGAGGCGGCAGGGATCACGTGGGATGACGTTCATGTGCGCGCAGTGAAAAGTGAAACAAAAACTTAAAAATAAAGAGAAAACCCGAGCAGCTCTGCAGCAAATGAAAAGTTCCCCGAGGCCGGCGGACTGCGCCCGATCGACTGAGCATGCCTGGCCCTGGCCCTGAGTGCTGTGTGCTGTGATTGACTGAGGCTGCCTGGCCTGGGCGGGCGGGTGGTGGGCGCTGACATCGATTGGGGCTGCCTGGGTGGGTGGGTGGTGGGCGCTGACATCGATTGGGAATGTCTGGCCCGGGCGGGTGGGCGCTGACATCGCTGACATCGATTGCGGCTGTCTGGCCTGGGCACGCCCCCCGGTGCCCTGGCCCCGCCCCCGGCCGCCGGGTCTCACCTGCAATCTCGAACTGGTCGGGCATCTCTGCTGTCAGCCGCTTCATGGCGATGTCGGCCACCGGCCCCAGGATCACCACGGGGCGCTTGAAGCTGGCTGGGAAGGGAAGAAGGCGGTGCGGTCAGGGGCTCAAGCCGGAAGACCAGGCGGCTGAGGCAGGAGGATTGCTGCCAGTTCAGGGGCGGCAAAAGAAGGAAGTGCTGTTTTCTTTCCACTCCTATTTGAGACTAAGAGAGGAGTGGGACAGACCGGCAGCAAACCAGGCCCGCGCTGTGTCCGGCCCTCGGCTTGACTCGATAAATAAAGTTTTATTGAGGTGCGTCTGTCTGTCTGTCCGCCTCTCCGGTCTGCAGCCAGTGGAGCCCAGCCGGGCTGAGGGCCAAACACGCCGGGGCCTTTTATTTCCCATTAGAACAAGTTTGTTTTTAGTAACTCGTTTTGAGACGGGGTTCACTGTGCAGCCCGGCTGTCCCGGAAGTGTAGCCCAGGCTGGCCTATCTCAGCCTCCCAGTGCCGGGGTGGCCGGTTCGTGCGGCCCACGGAGCCGAGGCGCTGCGGGGAGGGCGGCGATGGCCCGGAGGCTGTGACCTCGGCAGGGCCCGCGGCCACCCACCTTCTCGCAGCACCACGCGTTCGTAGGGCGGGTAGTGCCCCTGCCGGGTCAGCGCTGACAGGTCCTCGCGGCTCCGATGCGTTGACTTCTTGGCCCCTCGGCGGAGACCCCGGAGCCGCCAGAACTCGGCCCGGGGGTTGGAGGCGGAGGAGGCGCCGGGACCCACACCCGCGGCCCGCTGCGCGGCCTCCAGGCTGGCCAGCTGCTCCGCCCTGGGCGCAGAAAACGGCCCAGCTGAGGACCCTGAACTGGGGCCGTCCAGGGTGACGGGGACCCGGTGACACCTCGGGTCCTCAGAGGGGGAGGGGGAGAGGGAGGGGCTGCGCTGGGGGGGGGAGAGGGAGAGGCTGCGCTGGGGGGGGGGAGAGGGAGGGGCTGCGCTGGGGGGGGAGAGGGAGGGGCTGCGCTGGGGGGGGAGAGGGAGGGGCTGCGCTGGGGGGGGGGAGAGGGAGAGGCTGCGCTGGGGGGGAGGGGAGGGGGAGAGGGAGGGGCTGCGCTGGGGGGGAGGGGAGGGGGAGAGGGAGGGGCTGCGCTGGGGGGGAGGGGAGGGGGAGAGGGAGGGGCTGCGCTGGGGGGGGAGAGGGAGGGGCTGCGCTGGGGGGGAGGGGAGGGGGGAGAGGGAGGGGCTGCGCTGGGGGGGGAGAGGGAGGGGCTGCGCTGGGGGGGAGGGGAGGGGGAGAGGGAGGGGCTGCGCTGGGGGGGGAGGGGAGGGGGAGAGGGAGGGGCTGCGCTGGGGGGGGGGGAGCCAAGGCCGTGGGGCTCTGGACGCTGGTACTGGGGATGCCTGGACCCTGGGAGGGAACTCGGCCTCGGAAAGGAATAAAGAAAGCCATGACAGGCCGGGCGGTGGTGGTTAACCCCAGCCCTCGGGAGGCCGAGGCAGGAGATCTCTGTGAGTTCGAGGCCAGCCTGGGCTACAGTGAGTTCCAGGAAAGGCTTCAAAGAAACCCTGTCACCCCAAAACAAAAACAAAACAAAAAACACCCCAAACAACACCAAAAGCCCCGCTATCCGTGCTCGGTTACTACAGTGGGTGCCGCGCGCTCCCCCCCGCCCCACTGTGACCCCCCCAGGGAGCCCCCAGCACTGGCCCCCCCACCTGCTCTGATTGGGGATGACGCCGCGTTCTTGCTCTCGGAGATCTCGGCCCATGCGGGCCGCCAGCCAGAGGCCCCCGCGGCCGCCGTGGCCCGGCCCCGAGCCTGGGTACAGGGTGTCCACCACGTGGAAGACGTCGCCCCGGGTGAAGCCCAGGCCGTAGGGCGGGCTCGGCTCCAGCTCGAAGTGTGTGCGGATGTAGAAGGAGTCACCCACGCGGGACTGGACCATCTTCCTGAAGACTGAGCGCAGAGGGGCTTCGTGAGCTCCACGGGGCTCCCTCCGGGGACCTCCGGGGAGACACCGGGCGCCGTCCCTGCAGGTCCTGGAAAGAGCCCGGCCTGGGCTCACCGACCCGCTGGCTTGGAGTCTTTATTTTCAAGACAGGGTCTCATATGTATCCCAGGCTGTCCTGGAACTCACTGTGTGGACCGGAGTGGCCTCGAACTCGGGACTAAAGGTGTGCACCCCCACGGTGGCCAGTGGAAACCGGTTGACACCGGATTCTCCAGGTCTGTCAAGCTGGCCCGACCCCGGGGCTGCTCCCGTCTCCACATCCCCAGAACTGGCCAGGCCTGGAGGTCCGGCTCCTCCTGCGGGGCCGGGTGCCTGCGGGGACACCTCAGGGACACTCACTGTCCTGCTTGCTCTGCGTCACCAGCTCCATGTCCTCCCCCGGCGGCAGCTCCAACAGAAACTGCACGGCCTCCTCCCGGGTCAGGTTCCGGAACGGCATGCCATTCACCTGCCGGGAAAGCGCACAGGTGAGGAGGGCGCGAGGGGAGCCGCGCGGGCGCCCCGGACTCTGCCTCCCCGGGCACCCCGGGCTCTGCCTCCCCGGGCACCCCGGGCTCTGCCGCCCCGGGCACCCCGGACTCTGCCGCCCCGGGCACCCCGGACTCTGCCGCCCCGGGCACCCCGGACTCTGCCTCCCCGGTGTCCGGACTGAGCGGCCCGGGCGCCCCGGACTCGGCCTCCCCGGTGTCCGGACTGAGCTGCCCCGGGCACCCCGGACTCTGCCTCCCCGGTGTCCGGACTGAGCCGCCCCGGGCACCCCGGACTCTGTTTCCCCGGTGTCTGGACTGAGCCGCCCCGGACTCAGCCTCCCCGGTGTCTGTCCTCGGGGCCAGAGGGTGACACAGACCGGGGGAGGAGCCGGGCTCAGCACGCACAGCCAAGTCTGGCCTCGGGTGGCGTCAAGGGGACCCCACAGCACCACTGTGTAAAAACTCTGGGGCTCACGAGGGCTCAGCGGGCACAGCACTCGCTACCCAGCATGAGGACCTGAGTTCGAACCCTTGGCGCCCATGAAAGCGGCCAGGCACGGGGCGCAGGACTGTGATCCCAGCATTCGAGAGGCTGAGGGGGTGGGGTAGGGAGTTCCAGGCCAGCCTGGGCTACAAACGGGATGCGTCCCCAGCGGTGACTCGGGAGAGGGGGAGGATCGGGGCCAGCTGTCCCCGCGTCACCTGCAGGATCTCGTCCCCTTCCTGGATGCCCTGCCCGTCGGCCGGGCTGCCCGCCTGCACCCCGGACACGAAGATGCCCACGTCGTTGCCGCCAGCCAGGCGCAGGCCGATGCTCGCACCCTTAGGGAAGCGCACGACGCGAGTGTCCGGGCTGTAGCTACGGAGGAGGAGAGGGCGATGAGGCCGTGGAGGGGAGGCCCGCGCCCTACCGGCTTCGGGTCCCAGGCGGCCCAGACAAGCAGGGCGTTAGGTGGGGTGGGGGGCCGGCTACAGGACGGGCGGCCCCCGGAAGCGCGTGCTCATCTGAGCGACCCACCCACGGTCCTCCAGGCTCTGCCGACTGGGGACCTGGTAGATGTCTCCAGGATCCTCTGCAACGAGAACGGAAATTCACTCTTCAGGGGACACGAAGGGCCAGCCCAGCTTGGGGTGCTGGGCGGGGCTCCACCTGACCACGCCCCCAGCCCCTCACTGGGGGATTCTAGGCGGGGCTCCACCCTGACCACGCCCCCAGCCCCTCACTGGGGGATTCTAGGCGGGGCTCCACCCTGACCACGCCCCAGCCCCTCACTAGGGGATTCTAGGCGGGGCTCCACCCTGACCACGCCCCCAGCCCCTCACTGGGGATCCTGGGCGGGGCTCCACCCCGACCACGCCCCCAGCCCCCTCTACAAGCTTGGCCCTGCCTTTCACCTTAGGTTTGGCTCCCCCACCAAAGGTCTCCCCCATCCTCTCCCTCCCCCCTGGCTCAGCGTGGCGGTGAGGAAGCGTGAGGAACGGTGTCCAGCTGCCGGCGCTCACCCGGCTCAGCGACGGCTCTGGAATCCACCGACCGGTCCCGCCTCCGGGGCTGTGGGCTCTGCCTGGGTGGGATGAGAGCCCAGTGAGTCGGGGGGGGGGGCCTCTGCACGGGGCCCCCCAGGATCGGCCTCTGCACGGGGTCCCTAGGATCGGCCTCACGGCCCCCGTCCGGCACTCACTCGGCCGAGTCCGTCTGGCTGGGCTCGGGGCTCGGCGGACCCTGCAGGGGTGGCGGAGGGACGTGGGACGGGGGCGCCTGGGACAGCTCCGAGTTCAGGTCCGAGATGTCTGTGGGTCGGGGCAGCAGGTTGGCCAGGCTCACGCGCGCCCCGCGGGCCCGCACACGGGACGCCCAGCCCCCCCAGCCCCGCGGGATGCGGCCTGCGCCTGCCGTGCGGCTGGAGGTCGGTCCCGGCCCTCTCCGAGCCCCCGAGCCCCGGGACGCCATGCGGCCTGCCCTCACCTTCCATCAGCGAGCTGTCGCTGTCGCTCACCGCGGGAGGGATGTTCACCAGGAACTGCGCGCTGTCCCGCAGCACCAGCAGCGTCAGCTCCCCCTCCGACTGCTCGATGAGCCGCCGCGTGTCGCTCAGGGACAGGTTCGCACTGGACACCCCATTGACCTGGAGAGGCGGCGGGGACGCGCCGGGGCGCTAGGGACATCTGGCTCGGGGCGGGCGCCCAGAAACAGCCAGGGGGAGGGGGGCGCCCAGAGACAGCCAGAGGAGCAGTGGGCGCCCAGAGACAGCCAGAGGAGCAGTGGGCGCCCAGAGACAGCCAGAGGAGCAGCGGGCGCCCAGACACAGCCAGAGGAGCAGCGGGCGCCCAGAGACAGCCAGAGGAGCAGCGGGCGCCCAGAGACAGCCAGAGGAGCAGCGGGCGCCCAGAGACAGCCAGAGGAGGAGCGGGCGCCCAGAGACAGCCAGAGGAGCAGTGGGCGCCCAGAGACAGCCAGAGGAGCAGTGGGCGCCCAGAGACAGCCAGAGGAGGAGCGGGGCGCCCAGAGACAGCCAGAGGAGGAGCGGGCGCCCAGAGACAGCCAGAGGAGGAGCGGGCGCCCAGAGACAGCCAGAGGAGCAGTGGGCGCCCAGACACAGCCAGAGGAGGAGCGGGCGCCCAGAGACAGCCAGCAGGAGCAGTGGGAGCCCAGAGACAGCCAGAGGAGGAGCAGTGGGCGCCCAGAGACAGCCAGAGGAGGAGCAGTGGGCGCCCAGACACAGCCAGAGGAGGAGCGGGGCGCCCAGAGACAGCCAGAGGAGGAGCGGGGCGCCCAGAGACAGCCAGAGGAGGAGCGGGGCGCCCAGAGACAGCCAGAGGAGCAGCGGGCGCCCAGAGACAGCCAGAGGAGGAGCGGGGCGCCCAGAGACAGCCAGCAGGAGCAGTGGGCGCCCAGAGACAGCCAGAGGAGGAGCGGGCGCCCAGAGACAGCCAGAGGAGGAGCGGGGCGCCCAGAGACAGCCAGAGGAGGAGCGGGCGCCCAGAGACAGCCAGAGGAGGAGGAGTGGGCGCCCAGAGACAGCCAGCAGGAGCAGTGGGCGCCCAGAGACAGCCAGAGGAGCAGTGGGCGCCCAGAGACAGCCAGAGGAGGAGCAGTGGGCGCCCAGAAACAGCCAGAGGAGCAGTGGGCGCCCAGAGACAGCCAGCAGGAGGAGCGGGCGCCCAGAAACAGCCAGAGGAGGAGCGGGCGCCCAGAGACAGCCAGAGGAGCAGTGGGCGCCCAGAGACAGCCAGAGGAGGAGCGGGCGCCCAGACACAGCCAGAGGAGCAGTGGGCGTCCAGAGACAGCCAGCAGGAGCAGTGGGCGCCCAGAGACAGCCAGAGGAGCAGCGGGCGCCCAGAGACAGCCAGAGGAGGAGCGGGCGCCCAGAGACAGCCAGCAGGAGCAGTGGGCGCCCAGAGACAGCCAGAGGAGCAGCGGGCGCCCAGAGACAGCCAGAGGAGCAGCGGGCGCCCAGAGACAGCCAGAGGAGGAGCGGGCGCCCAGAGACAGCCAGAGGAGCAGCGGGCGCCCAGAGACAGCCAGAGGAGGAGCGGGCGCCCAGAGACAGCCAGAGGAGGAGCAGTGGGCGCCCAGAGACAGCCAGAGGAGGAGCGGGCGCCCAGAAACAGCCAGAGGAGGAGCAGTGGGCGCCCAAGACAGCCAGAGGAGGAGCGGGCGCCCAGAAACAGCCAGAGGAGCAGTGGGCGCCCAGAGACAGCCAGCAGGAGCAGTGGGCGCCCAGAGACAGCCAGAGGAGCAGTGGGCGCCCAGAGACAGCCAGAGGAGGAGCGGGGCGCCCAGAGACAGCCAGAGGAGGAGCAGTGGGCGCCCAGAGACAGCCAGAGGAGGAGCGGGCGCCCAGAGACAGCCAGAGGAGGAGGAGCGGGCGCCCAGAGACAGCCAGAGGAGGAGCGGGCGCCCAGAAACAGCCAGAGGAGGAGTGGGCGCCCAGAGACAGCCAGAGGAGGAGCGGGCGCCCAGAGACAGCCAGAGGAGGAGCGGGCGCCCAGAGACAGCCAGAGGAGGAGCAGTGGGCGCCCAGAGACAGCCAGAGGAGGAGCGGGCGCCCAGAGACAGGCAGCAGGAGGGCTGGACATGATCCCTGGGCTGGCAGCACGGCCCGGCCCGCTTTGGCCTCGGTTTCCCCACCCGAAGCATAAGCCTGGCCTCACCTGCAAGATGAGGTCTCCTTCCTGCAGCCCGCGGTTCCGAGCGGCGAGGCCAGAATCCGTGATGTGTTTTATGAAGATCTGACTGCCCAGCTTCACCCCGAACTCTGAGGGGAGAGGAGGGAAACTGAGGCAGGACGCCAGGCAGGAGGCCAACATCATTTAAGCTCGCTTTGAATTCTTGTAATCCTGCTTTAGCCTCTGAAGTAGGCGGGGCTCCACCCTGACCACGCCCCCAGCCCTCACTGGGGATTCTAGGCGGAGCTCCACCCTGACCACGCCCCTAGCCCCTCACTGGGGATTCTGGGCGGGGCTCCCCCTGACCACGCCCCCAGCCCCCTCTCTGGGATTCTGGGCGGGGCTCCACCCCGACCACGCCCCAGCCCCTCACTGGTGATTCTGGGCGGGGCTCCCTGACCACGCCCCCCGCCCCTCACTGGGGATTCTGGGCGGGGCTCCGCCCTGACCCCGCCCCCAGCTCACCCTCGCTGTTCCTCCGCTTCACCAGCACGGACTTGAGCGGCCTCATGAGCACGTCCTGCTTCGGCAGGCGCTTGTACCCCGACACCAGGTCCAGTCCGTTGGGCTCAGATCCGCCTCCCGAGCTGCGGCGCCCGTGACTGCCCACGCGGCCGCGGCGTCCCGCCCTGGCCCGGCGGGAAGGCTCCCCGCAGGACCGGCCGGAGCCGCTGGAGGAGTCGCCCTCGTAGCCCCGGCCGTGGTCAGCCTCCTCCCGGGCGGAGGGCGCGTGGCCCGCGCCGGTCCTGGCTGCTGGCAGCTGGACCCTGCGGGGACGCTTCACGGTCTGCGGGGGAGGGAGGGCGCGGGGTCAGCAGGGGCGGGACGCGGGGTCAGCAGGGGCGGGACGCGGGGTCAGCAGGGGCGGGACCGGGGTCAGCAGGGGCGGGACGCGGGGTCAGCAGGGGCGGGACCGGGGTCAGCAGGGGCGGGACCGGGGTCAGCAGGGGCGGGACGCGGGGTCCGGGGACGCGGGGTCCGGGGACACGGGGTCAGCAGGGGCGGGACGCGGGGTCCGGGGACGCGGGGTCCAGGGACGCGGGGTCCGGGGACGCGGGGTCAGCAGGGGCGGGACCGGGGTCAGCAGGGGCGGGACCGGGGACCCCCGGGGCCCAGCCTGTCATCCGACCGCCCTGTGCGCCTGGGGTCCCCACCCCAGCACAGCCGCCGAGCGCGGTCCTCTGCCCATCAGCCCAGGGTGGCCGGTCGCCATGACTACGGAGGCACTGAGGCAGGGGGATCGGAGAGCTGGCTCGGCAGTTAGCGCACCGCTGCTCTCTCCTAGGACTCAGGCCCCAGCACCCCGTGTGGCTCACAACCGTGTGCGACTGTGGTGTCATGGGTCAGGTGACCTCTTCTGGGGTGGAGAGAGATGCGGCGGACAAAGCGCCCACATAGGAAAATAGGTACAGGAAAAGAAAGGACTGAAGATCAGCGTGAAGGACAGTGAGAAGAAGGAAAAGAGCTGTGGACGCCCCAGAGAGGGCCAGGGTGCAGTGAGGGCCAGGGTGGAGCGAGGGTGCAGTGAGGGGTCAGGGTGCAGTGAGGGTCAGGGTCAGGGTGCAGTGAGGGTCAGGGTGCAGCGAGGGTGCAGCGAGGGTCAGGGTGCAGCGAGGGTCAGGGTGCAGCGAGGGTCAGGGTGCAGTGAGGGGTCAGGGTGCAGTGAGGGTCAGGGTGCAGCGAGGGTCAGGGTGCAGTGAGGGGTCAGGGTGCAGTGAGGGTCAGGGTGCAGCGAGGGTCAGGGTGCAGCGAGGGTGCAGCGAGGGTCAGGATGGAGAGAGGGTCATGGTGCAGCGAGGGGTCAGGGTGCAGTGAGGGTCAGGGTGCAGTGAGGGTCAGGATGGAGAGAGGGTCATGGTGCAGCGAGGGGTCAGGGTGCAGTGAGGGTCAGGGTGCAGTGAGGGTCAGGATGGAGCGAGGGGTCAGGGTGCAGTGAGGGTCAGGGTGCAGCGAGGGGTCAGGGTGCAGTGAGGGTCAGGGTGCAGTGAGGGGTCAGGGTGCAGTGAGGGGTCAGGGTGCAGTGAGGGGTCAGGGTGCAGTGAGGGTCACTGTGTCCATTCCCAGCACCCCCGGAAACAGCACTAGTGTTGGCCTACAGTTGCCCCCTGGCTACTGCGCTGGGACTCAGTTTCCCCAGCCCGCCCCCTGCCCACTGCGCTGGGACTCAGTTTCCCCAGCCCGCCCCCCGCCCACTCACGATGTTGGCCGTTTTGTTGCAGGTCTTCAGGAGCTGGATGGCGAAGGCCGACGTGACGTTCTCCACGGAGACTCCGTTCACCATGACGATGTGGTCCCCGGTCCTGCGGGGCGGCCCGGGAGGCTCTGAGCGGGTGTTTCCTTTTCCAGTCCCCCCCTCCCGTGCTTTCTGTGTCTCTGTCTGTGTCTCTGTGGTCTCTGTCTCTGTGGTCTCTGCGGTCTCCGCGTGTCTCTGTGTTTGGGGTCTCTGTCTCTGTGGTCTCTGCGTGTCTCTGTCTGTGTCTCCCCCTCCCTCCCCGGTTCCACCGGTTCCGGGAACACTCGTTCCGTCCCGGCCCTGCCCTGGGGCTCTGCCTGCCTCGGGGACCAGGAAGAGTCGGGCAGGGAGGCCAGGCCCTGCTGCCCGGAAGGTGCCCGCTGCCCCCCCCCCCCCGCTGACCGGAAGGTGCCCGCTGCCCCCCCCCGCTGACCGGAAGGTGCCCGCTGCCCCCCCCCCGCTGACCGGAAGGTGCCAGCTGCCCCCCCCCGCTGACCGGAAGGTGCCAGCTGCCCCCCCCCGGGTGGCCCGGGCCTCACTGGAGCCTGCCCTGGGCCGGGCCCCCGAGGACCACGTCCGACACCACCACGGATCCGCTGGGCCGGTCCTGGCCTCCAGAGACGGCGATGCCGAAGCCGCGGCGGGGGTCCTGAGGGGCGCAGGGGACAGGGGGTCACCGCGGGGCGCAGGGGGTCACCGCGGGGGACAGGGAGTCACCGCGGGGGACAGGGGGTCACCGCGGGGCGCAGGGGGTCACCGCGGGGGACAGGGGGTCACCGCGGGGGACAGGGGGTCACCGCGGGGGACAGGGGGTCACCGCGGGGCGCAGGGGGTCACCGCGGGGCGCAGGGGGTCACCGCGGGGGACAGGGGGTCACCGCGGGGCGCAGGGGGGTCACCGCGGGGGACAGGGGGTCACCGCGGGGGACAGGGGGTCACCGCGGGGGACAGGGGGTCACCGCGGGGGACAGGGGGTCACCGCGGGGGACAGGGGGTCACCGCGGGGGACAGGGGGTCACCGCGGGGGACAGGGGGTCACCGCGGGGGACAGGGGGTCACCGCGGGAGACAGGGGGTCACCGCGGGGGACAGGGGGTCACCGCGGGGCGCAGGGGTCCCCACGAGGGAACAGGGGCTCCCCGCGAGGGACAGGGGCTCCCCACGGGGTCGGGGGCTCCCCACGGGTGACAGGGGCTCCCCACGGGGGACAGGGGCTCCCCACGGGGGACAGGGGCTCCCCACGGGTGACAGGGGCTCCCCACGGGGTCGGGGGCTCCCCACGGGGGTCAGGGGCTCCCCACGGGGGTCAGGGGCTCCCCACGGGGGTCAGGGGCTCCCCACGGGGGTCAGGGGCTCCCCACGGGGGTCAGGGGCTCCCCACGGGGGACAGGGGCTCCCCACGGGTGACAGGGGCTCCCCACGGGGGTCAGGGGCTCCCCACGGGGGTCAGGGGCTCCCCACGGGGGCGGCCGCCGCTCACCTTGTACAGCGTGGCCGTGTGCTGTTCCCAGATGGTCAGCTCCTCCATGTCGGCCACCTGTGGGGACGGGCGGGCTCCTGGGGCCGGAGGGGAGACTCCCCACCTCCCCACCTCACCCCCGACCTGTGACCCCCGACCTGTGACCCCCTCTGCTGACCTGTGACCCCCTCTGCTGATCTGTGACCCCCCGACCTGTGACCCCCCTCTGCTGACCTGTGACCCCCCGACTGTGGGACCCCCGACCTGTGACCCCCCTCTGCTGACCTGTGACCCCCCACTGTGTGACCCCCTCTGCTGACCTGTGACCCCCCACTGTGTGACCCCCTCTGCTGACCTGTGACCCCCCACTGTGTGACCCCCTCTGCTGACCTGTGACCCCCGACTGTGGGACCCCCTCTGCTGACCTGTGACCCCCTCTGCTGACCTGTGACCCCCCTGCTGACCTGTGACCCCCCTCTGCTGACCTGTGACCCCCCTGCTGACCTGTGACCCCCCTCTGCTGACCTGTGACCCCCCCGACTGTGGGACCCCCCATCTCCCCAGCTCTAGCGCCTGGGCTTTGGTTTGCTTTGGGGGGCGCGCAGGGAGGTCTCGCGCCACCGCCTAGGTGAGCTCCACACTCATGGCCATCCTCCTGCCTCCGCTTCCCAGGGACGAGGCACCGCCCCGGCGGGGACAGCTGACCCCCCCCCGTGGAATTCCGAGTTCTGGGCTCCGGAGGGCGCGGGGCTCCCGGGGGAGGGCGCAGGGCTCCCGGGGGAGGGCGCAGGTGGCCGGGCCTGCCCCGACCCGCCCAGCGCGTCCCCGCCGGTGTGGGCCGGTCTGCGCCCCCCCCCCCCGGGGCTCCCGGGCCGCGGATTAACCCCATCCTGGCCGCCCTCCTGAGCCCCGCAGGCCCCGGGCTCGGCGACCCGCCCTCCGCCAGGCCCTCGGCAAACTCCTATTCGGCCCGCAGAGCCCCGGGGCCCGGTCTCTTCCCGCACGTATCCCGCACCCCTCCCCGACTTCGGGCGCCCGGGCGGGCCGGGCCGGGGCTCGGGTGACCGAGTCGCGTCCTCACTGCCCCGGGGGAAGGGGGCAGCGCTTGGAAAGCAGAGGAGGGCGGCTTAAACCCGCTGGCTCCGGCCCTCGGCCCCGCCCCCAGGTGAGCGCCGCGCCCCGCCCCCGCCCCCTGCAGACGCCAGCGGCGGGAGGGGCCGCAGCCCGCGGGGACCCGGGGATCCGCCACCCGCCGGGGCGGGGAGACCCAGCCCCCGGGCCTCAGTTTACCCTCCTGGGCCGTGAGAGCCCCGCGCCCCAAGGCCGGGTCCCCAGGGTCCCCAGGCGGCTGCAGTCGCCCCGCCCGCCGCGCGCCCTCAGGTCTCCGTGCGCAGCAGGTGCTCGGCGGACACCGGGGCCGAGAGCAGAACAAAGCCGGCGGGGCGCCGCCGCCGCGGGACTCGAACGCGGGGCTCTGGGGGGCGAGGTCGCCGACTTAGCTCCCTCCGTGGCCCAGGCTAGCCCCCACCTCCGGGCCTCAGTTTCCCCGGCCCGCAGGCAGGCAGGCGGGGATCTGAAAGCCCGGATCGCACTGCCACCCCGTCCCGCGCGCTCCGGGGCTACTCGCCTGGAATCTCACGGCCATGGTGCCCGGCGGGGCGGGGGGCCTGGAGACGGCCAGCGGGGCGGGGGGCCCGGAGACGGCCAGCGGGGCGGGGGGCCCGGAGACGGCCAGCGGGGCGGGGGGCCTGGAGACGGCCAGCGGGGCGGGGGGCCCGGAGACGGCCAGCGGGGCGGGGGGCCCGGAGACGGCCAGCGGGGCGGGGGGCCCGGAGACGGCCAGCGGGGCGGGGGGCCCGGAGACGGCCAGCGGGGCGGGGGGCCTGGAGACGGCCAGCGGGGCGGGGGGCCCGGAGACGGCCAGCGGGGCGGGGGGCCCGGAGACGGCCAGCGGGGCGGGGGGCCCGGAGACGGCCAGCGGGGCGGGGGGCCCGGAGACGGCCAGCGGGGCGGGGGGCCTGGAGACGGCCAGCGGGGCGGGGGGCCTGGAGACGGCCAGCGGGGCGGGGGGCCCGGAGACGGCCAGCGGGGTGGGGTGCTGGAGACCGCCCGGCCCGGGTCAGGAGGGTCGCGCAGGCCCCGCCCCGCTCCCGCCGCACCTGCTCTTCCTCCTCCCGGACGCCCCGCCCCGCCAGCCCCGCCAGCCCCGCCCCCGCCCGCCCGGCGCGCGATCCGGTCCCGGCTTTTCCACCCCGCCGGGCCGAGCCCGCGGCTGTCCGTCCGGGGCCGAGCGGCCGGCGGGGCTGGCGGGAAAACGCGGGGCGGACGGCCCCCGGCTGAAGTTTCCCACCCGTGAGAGCGACACGCGCCCGGGTCCGCCCGTGGGGGAGCCCGGCGAGGGCGAAGAGGCCCGCGTGCGGCGGGCAGGGCTCTGAAGGTGGGGTAAGAGTTTGCGGAGACCGGGGCTGGGTCGATCTCCCGCCCCCGTGGCGCCTTTGCGGGGAGAGCGCGAGGGCCCGAGTTCGAGTCCTCCCCGTCCACGCGGCGGCTCCGGAACCCGGCGCCCCCTCCCGGCCTCTGTGGGAACTGCACAGCACTCGGGAGGCGGAGGCAGGAGGAGCTCTGAGTTCGAGGCCAACCTGGGCTACGGAGTGAGCCCGGGCCCGCCTGGGCTACAGGGAGACCCCCGTCTCGGGGGTAGAACAGTCCCCCGAGAGACCCGCTCCCGGCCGGGGCCGCCGCCTCGCATCCTCGGGCCTGGGCTGAGGGTCAGCTTTAGGAGGGACCGGTCAGGCCAGCCTGGACCTGACCCCCCGGTGGGCGTGGCTGGGGCTGGCTCCGCCCACACATTCCTGGCTGGGGAAGGGCGCCTGAGCCCCACCCCAAGGTCAAAGGGCGGCCGGGCACTGGCGCGCGCAGCCCCTCCCCTGTGCACGCCCGAGGCTGGACGGTGGGCCTGGCGGGCCGGGCTGGCGAGGCCGCAGAGGAGTCGGCCTGGGTGAGCTAATCAAACTCTCTGGGTGGCTCGGGGCCGAGGCAGGGGGATCTCTGTGAGTTCGAGGCCAGCCTGGGCTACAGAGCGGGATCCAGGACAGCCTGGGCTGCACCGAGCAACGCTGTCTCAAAACACAAAACAACAACGCAGGCTTGGCGAGCGCGGTCCCAGCACCGCGGCAGCTCACGCCGAGGCCGCCCCGTCCGAGATTTCACCCCACCCCCACACCCGCCGCAGGTTCGGAGCCTCAGTCCCGCCCCCAGCCCGATCGATCTGCGCGTCCTCGGGGAGGTTACTGTCCCCCTCTGTGCACCCGTCTCGGCATCGAGAATAACGGGTAGCAGAGTCCGGCGCCCTGCACGGCAGAGGGGCCCGGCGGGCTAAAAGGGTCATCGGGCCGCTGAGTGGGGTCCGTGCCTCAGTTTCCCTATCTGGAAAAGGGAATGATAGCTGCACCTGTTTCCAAGGTTGAAAGGAGGTTTACGTCACTTCGGGCACATCCTGCTGTCTCCTGACAGGGTCTCACTCTGTAGCCCAGGCTGTCCGGGAACTCACAGAGATCCCCCTGCCTCAGCCTCCCCAGTAACCGGGACGGAAGTGACCCCCTACGATCCATCCTCAGCCCTGAGTTCAAATCCAGAACCGAGGCCGGTCTGCAGGCCCCAGCAGGCCCGAGGCACCCCGGGGAGGGGTCGCGGCTTGTCGCCAAGCCCGCCGCCCCGGGTTCGATCCCGCGCCCCACACGGTGGAAGAGGCCACGGCAGGTGCGCATGCGTGCGCACCCCCTGTAAGTATTTCAATGCTTAGGAATTTAAGTCTCCAGACGCTGCGGGACGGCGGAGCACCTGACGTTTCGGCGCAGGACACCTAGGGAAACTGAGGCAGGACAGGTCTGACCGGAGATCAGCGTTTACCCTGCGGGGAGGAGGAGCGGGGTGGTCCCGGGGAGATGGGGAGGAGCGAAGGCCCCGGGGCAGGCGGGTCACTGAGCCCCGTGCAAGGCGAGAACACTCCCCCAGCCGTGCCCCCATTCCCGCGTGTGCCTGCACCCCATGCGCCGCAGGAATGGAATTCAGACTGCAAACGGCTGGGGTGGTGCACGCCCCTGTCACGGGGGCGGGCTGCGGCAGGAGGATTGCTCTCAGTCCCGGAGGAGCCTGGGCTGCACAGAGAGCTCCAGGCCAACGCCCACCGACAAAGCGCACAGCGGGGCTTCCTGGGGACCTTCGGGAAGCTTGTGTCCGGGATGCCCTGGAGCAGCCCTGGAGCCAGCCAGACTCCAGAAAGGCTAGCCTGGGCTGCCCTGGGCTCGGCCCACTGCATAGGGGCTGCAGTGCCAGCTTCAGCCAGCAGGGGGCATGTGGGAGCCAGGGCTGGTGTCTGGGGTCCCCGGTGGGAGGGTGGTCCCTGTCCCCAAAATAAACAGTCGCCAAACTGCGCCCGAGGTCTTCTCAGGCCTGATGTAGACCAGGCTGGCCCGGAGCTCACTCTGTAGACCTGGGGGAGGGACATGCACGCAGCTGTCCATCACACCTTGCACCTTCCACTGTGACAAAAGCCTTAGGTGCCCGCCAGG
This sequence comes from Peromyscus maniculatus bairdii, assembly GCF_049852395.1. NCBI lineage: Eukaryota > Metazoa > Chordata > Mammalia > Rodentia > Cricetidae > Peromyscus > Peromyscus maniculatus. Next base: position 2,945,295 of record NC_134873.1, on the reverse strand, counting down.
GGCTACCTGTGCGCTTATGGAGTGCCTACTGTTTGCGGAATCTTCTGAATGGTGGGCACAGCTCGGGGGTGCAGGACGGGAGCCCTGAGGGTCAGGGGGACCCCGAATCTTATTCTGAATGGTGGGCCGACGGGGGTGCAGGACGGGAGCCCTGAGGGTCAGGGGGACCCCGAATCTTATTCTGAATGGTGGCACAGCTCGGGGGTGCAGGACGAGGAACCCTGAGGGTCGGGGGACCCGCGAGCGAGCGCCTGGAGAGCGGGGTTTAGCTCAGGGCGGTCCGCAGCTCCCAAGCGCCCCTCAATAATTTAACTTTGGGGCGGGGTCTGTGCGCGCCCCACTGTCCTGCCGACTTTCCCGCCTTGGCGCTGTCCGCCCCGCCATCCGCTCCCTCCTCGGTCACCCGCACCGGCCACCGGAGGGCCAGCTCCCCACCCCACCCCACCCCGTGCAGAGTCCGCCAGGCTCCCACCTCCCAGGGCATCCCGGCCCCGCGGCTGGCCAGGCCCCGCCGCCCCCCAGTTCCCTCCGCCCCCTCCTCCACCCCCAGTTCCCTCCGCCCCCTGTCCACACCCAGTTCCCACCGCCCCCTCCCTGCCCCCCACTTCCCACCGTCCCCTCTCCACCCCCCACTTCCCACCGCCCCCTCCCTGCCCCCCACTTCCCACCGCCCCCCTCCACCCCCAGTTCCCACCGCCCCCTCTCCACCCCCCTGTTCCCACCGCCCCCTCTCCACCCCCAGTTCCCACCGCCCCCACTCCACCCCCAGTTCCCACCGCCCCCTCCCCGCCCCCCACTTCCCTTCGCCCCTCTCCAGCCCCTGCCCCGCCTGTCGCGCCCCCCCAGGCGTCAGTGGGGACGACTGCTCACGCCCTCAACCATTCAGACGTCTTCTCCCCCAGCGCCTCCCAGCTCCCCAAAGTCCCGTGTGGTGGCGCGCGCGTCTGTCATTCCGCGCTCAGGGGTGGAGGAGGGAGGATCAGGAGTTCGAGGTTATCCTTGGCTACTCGTGGAGACAGACGCCAGCCTGGGCCACCTGAGATCCTGAGTTTCCGGGCCTGGCTCCCATATACCTGGCATGCGGTAAATGCTCAGCGGACGGCGCTGTCTGCCTTGGCAGCGGGTCCCCAGCCGCGTCCCACTGACCTGGCCGTGCCCGAGGGTGTTCGCTCCTACCCTGAGCAAACACTGCCGCCCTGGCCCGCCGCCAGGCCAGGAGGAAGGACCGGGCCCAAATTCTCCGCCTGGACTTTCCCCAGACTCGGGGCCACGCGGAAGTGCCAGCACGGGCGGGCAGGAATTTCTAGATGTCCGCCCGGGGCAGTGTCTTAGGGGTCAGCTCGGAGGAGGCCGCTCTCCAGGACTCTCACTCTCCTGTGCATCCCCGGGGGAGTGGCCCACCCTCTCTGTGCCTGCCCCGGGGCCTGTCACCGTAGCGCTGGCTTCCCTGTGGCGCAGAACGAGCAACTGAGGCTGGGCTAACACTGGGTTCCCGCAGCTGGAACGGCCAGCGCCAGGTCCCCCCTGCAACGACCACGCGAGCCTTCCTGGTCCAGAATAAAGTCACCTGGGGAGCTGGACACGCCCTCCCGAAGGGATTGTTTGCTTCTTCCTTGTTTGGGGACGAATGCCCCAGAAGCGATTCCTGTGGTCACCCCCCCCCCCCCCCCCGTCCTACACTTGGCGCTCCATCCTCTCCTGCCCGCGCCCCCGCGATGTATGACGGGCACAGGTGGTGCTCCTGTGCCTGGAGTCGGGGTGACCCTGGGGAGAGTTCTGGAAAACTCCGGCTCGGTCGGCCCAGGTGCACCCCGACTTACTGCACCCGCTCACAGCGTCCCCACCTCCCCGGCCCGCACCTGCGCTCACAATGACCCTTTGAAGGCTCGGCTGCCGCGTCCTGGGCACCGCGCCAGGGCAGAAACTGCAGCCGCGCAAAGTCTCGGAAACTGTGTCAGGTGCCCACGCAGGACGGCGGCTTCCGGCTGCCCCGGGCGCGCGCAGAGGCAGCCGGGGGGTCCCGCCCGGGATGGGGTCCCCGGGATGCGGAGCGCCCTCGGGGTGGGCTCAGCGGCGGACTCACCTGTCTGGAAGGCTGAGCGGACGCGGGGTGGGTGGTGGCAGCTGGGGCCTGGGTGCCCGGCTGGCACGGGTGCCGGGGAGGAGACCTGGCCGGCTGCTCAGGCCGGGCGACCTGTTTGCTCGCCGCGGCGCCCGGGCGCAGTGGAGAGGGCGCGCGCGGGCGAGTGGGCGCGTCCCGGGCCGGGTGGAACCGGCGCGGCTCTGCGCAGTGGGGAGCGCCGGAGGCCGGCCCGCAGGTGGGAGGGCGTGGGGCTCGGTCTGTCGCAAGGGACGCTCACGTGGCAGGACAGGCCTTAACCCCTGAGCGCCCAGGGCCGACCTAGGCACGCGCCCCACAGCACCACCACGGGGGCCAGGGGAGGTGACCGCGAGCACACTGAGGGACGATGGCGGGGCCTCCGGTGCGGCCCACCCGCTGTCAATCACTGCAGGGGGCGACACCAGGTAGACTCAGGCTGAGACACGCCCACCTCTCCCTGGGGCTTCTGGGCGGGGCTCCACCCTGACCACACCCCCAGCCCTCACTGGGGATTCTGGGCGGGGCTGCACCTGACCACGCCCCCAGCCCCTCACTGGGGATTCTAGGCGGGGCTCCACCCTGACCACGCCCCCAGCCCCTCACTGGGGGATCTGGGCGGGGCTCCACCCTGACCACGCCCCCATCCCTCACTGGTGGATTCTGGGCGGGGCTCCACCCTGACCACGCCCCCAGCCCTCACTGGGGGATTCTAGGCGGGGCTCCACCTGACCACGCCCCCAGCCCCTCACTGGGGGAATCTGGGCGGGGCTCCACCCTGGCCACGCCCAAGGTCATTACCCCGTGTATTTATCTGTGTTGACGTTGCTGTCTCTAGGTCATATCTCTATGGCCTGGTGTGACTTTACAGTTTCAGGTTTTGGGTTTTTTTTAATTGCACTCATGACCTAATTCCTTCCTGCGACGCCCCAAGGATTCTCAGCTTTGCCAGGCGTCCCGATCTCTGGAGGAGCTGGCGATGCCCGCTGCGGTTCCTGCGGCAGCGAGGCTCTCGGGAGACGCTGATGCTGGGGCCCCAGGGACCGCACGTTGGGAAGCGCGGGCGTCAGTCCGGCTGACTCGGATCTGCCCTGCGCTCTTTCTAGTGGACCTGAGTGGACAGGAAGGCTGGCCACGCCCGTGCCTTAGCACCGGGAAGCTGAGGCAGGGAATCAGGGTTATTATCCCCTGCAGCCCAGAATGTAGGAGTCTCTGCCTCAAAGAAATTTGCTACGTATATTGGTTAAAATGTTCTTTCCTGCTGTAATTTCATCACTTTACAAGATAACGTAAATTATCGATATAAATAAATAGATATTGGGCTGGAGAGATGGCTCAGCGGTTAGAGCACTGACTGCTCTTCCAGAGGTCCTGAGTTCAATTCCCAGCACCCACATGGTGGCTCACAACCATCTGTGATGAGATCTGGCGCCCTCTTCTGGCCTGCAGGGATGCATGCAAGCAGATCACTGTATACATAATGAATAAATAAATCTTTAAGAAAAGAAGAAAATAATAAAAAAATAGATAGTATATTGCAAAGTAACATAATTAAAAAAAAAAAAGACAGGGTCCACTATGTAGCCCTGGCTGGTCTGGAACTCGCTGTGTAGACCAGGCTGGCCTTCCGTCTGGGTTACAGTGTTGCCCTCCGCGCGGGGCGCTCCTGGGCCTCCCGTCCAGGCCCCGCCCCCGACTTCCGATTGGCTGTGCAGGGTTCTGGGCCTCGCCCCTCTCCCCGCCTCTGCAGCCCTCCGCCTCGGTTCTCCGGTCGGTCCGCGCCGCCCCGTCCTTCCCTCGGCGGACGCTGGGAGGCGCCAGTGAGTCACTCCTCCCCTTGGCCCCGCCCCTCACCGAGCCTCGATCGGCTGGGCCCCGCCCCCTGCCGAGGCCCCTCCCTCCGCCCCCAAACTGCACGTGAGCACGAGTCCTTCCGGCTCCGGACGCCGGGGGGCGCCCTGGACTCGGCGCGAGTGGGCGCCGCCCTGAGCCCCGTCCCCGTTTCTGATTGGCTGGGCCGCCCGCGTCAGCGCCGGGCCCCGCCCCGGCCCCGCCCCCGCGCGCCGGCGCCCCTCCCTCCGCCCTGTGGTGCCGGCGGCGGCGCTTGTTGTTCCGCGGCGGCGGCCGAGCGCGGGTGCATCCTCGGGCCCGCCGCCGCCGCCGCCGCCGCAGCGCTCGGTCATGGAGCTGGAGGTGCCGGACGAGGCGGAGAGCGCCGAGGCGGGGGCCGTGACGGCGGAGGCGGCCTGGTCGGCCGAGAGCGGGGCGGAAGCAGGTAAGCCCGGCCCCCCCACCCCCCCGGCGCCGCGGTGCGCTCGCCCCGCTCCCCCTCGGCCGCGCAGTGGCCTCGCCCGCTCGCCCCGCGCCGCGCCGCGGCTCCGCCGGGGCCGTTCCATTCGCCCGCGCCGCGCGGGGGTGCGCGCGCCCTGCCACCGCCCGCGCGGAGGGGAGTCGCGCGCGCGCTCGGGCCGGGAGGCTGCACCGCCCCGCCCGGGGCGGCGGGGTGCGCGGCGCCCGGCCCGGTTTTCGGTCCTCGGGTGGACACGGCCGACCCGCGGACCGTGCGTGGGTGCGGCTCTTTATCCTGGCAGCCTGGGCAGGGAGCGAGGCCCCGTTAGCCGCGTGCGGGCGCGGGGATGGGGGCCTCGGGTTTGGAGGCGGAGGGCACCCCTGGCTGCGGTGATGGAGACGGGCCCTCCACGCCTGCCTCCTGGGGTTGCGGGGAGTGGCGCGTCCACGGCGTGGGAGGCCGGGGCACCCCGTTCCGGGCCCTCCCTGGCTGGGAAGGGCGAAAGCGTCCTCCATGCGACCCCCTTCCCGGGGCCACCGTGCTGGACTGTCAGCCTTGCAAGTGTCACCTTCTGGTCCCTCCCTGCCACGCACCGCCGATCACCCGCTCGTGGGCCTCAGTTTACCTCTCTCTAAAACGGGGTGTGGGGGCAGAGGGATGGTGTTGAGGTGACTGCTCCATCCAGGCCGCGCGAGCCGGTGTCCTGTCAAGCCCAGACCTGCCAGGCCCTTCCCCCCGGGCCCCGGCTGCCACGCTAGCGTAGCCCGTGGGACCCCCAGCTTCCTCACGTCCCCTTTCGTGCCACCAGCAGCCTCGCTGCTGCGTGTGCCTTCTTGGGCGGCGTGCGCGGCTGAGAACAGAACGCTCCCTTCTCCATCGAGGTCACGGGAACTTTCTGGATCCCCAGAACCCTAGGCTCCCCCAGCGGCACCCCCTGGCTGGCCGCGGCGGCCGTGTGGTCCCCATGGCTCACACAGGGTCTCCCCAACGAGCTGTCCTTAAACCGGGAAGGGAGGGCGAGCCGGGCAGCCAGAGGTCCCCAGCCGCGGGCTGGCTGCCATCTGGAACCCAAGAGAACCGGCTTCCTGCCACCTGCCCCTCCCTCCCCACTGTCACTCGGGGTCCCCGCGCCCCGGTCCCTGGCCCTGCTGGAGGGATTGTCTGGGGGACAGCGGGGTCCGAGTCTCACTGTGAGCCTCCTGGCCTAGTGTGGCCATGACCCTGATAGTTGTAGGTGCTCAGGTCCCGGGGCAGCCCCAGGGCAGACGTCCCTCCCCGTGAGAAGCTTCCACAGGCTCGGTCTCCAAACTCTGGACAAACCTGACTCCAGACCCCCAGGGGCTGCTCCTCCCGGAAGTCCTTCCTGCGAATCAGTCATCCACACAGAATCCCACAGCCGCCCTGCGTGGGCCCCAACCTCCCGGCCGGCTCTTGAGGGTGCCCCCAACTATAAAATGGGGAGCACCCCAGCCCTGACCGCCTTAAAGGAGTCAGTGTGGTTAGCATTTCTTCACTACCGACTGCATGCCTGCCCCCTCCCCATGTCCCGCCGCCCTCCGCTGTGGCCATTCTGTCGGCTGCCGTCTGTTAAACATGTGAACAGAGTGTGTGTCCAGGGTTGGTGCCGTCTGTCATGGGGGCGCTGGAGGTCAAAGGCAGGCCGAGCGAGGCCTCCCCTGGTTCTTCCTGGAAAGGCTGAGTGCTCTGGGTGCCGTCCCCCTCTTCCTGGCCAGCCAGTCTGCTGTCTGCTCTGGTGATTCCCACCAATCTGATGGGCGCTCCCCTACCTCCGTGCTCTTTAGAATCCAGTTACGTTAAGGACTCCTTGCTCCAGAGGCCCGGCCCCAGACTGGCCTGCCTCATGTCTCCCCGTGATTGCTGGGGTCCCTGTGTGGTTTGTGGGCTCATGACCTGGCTTGGGAAGGCTGGGTACTCAGGGCACGTGGCCTGGTGACCTGCCTGGACTATAGTGTGAGCCTGTTCCTAAACCTCATCATTCCCAGCCTGCCTCCTCCCCCACGCAAACTGGCGGCGAATTATGTCAGCGCTGCTTCTAAAATCACCCCAGAGTCTGCCCACGTCTCCTCCACCCTCTGCCTCCACCTGGTCCAGCTCCATCGTCCTTCGTTCGCTTCCCCCAGCTCTCCCGCTCCAGAAGGAGCCCCAGGAAAAGCTGGCTCAGGGCTCTCCCTCTGCCTGCAGCCCTGCCCCATCCCCTCCCGCCCCCCCTCTGTCTCTGCCCCTCGCTCTCCGGCTCCAGCCTCGGGGGCCTCATTGCTCCTCCAGTAGCACAGCGCCAGGACAGGGTGGCTTTCAACAGGTGCGCCGTGACGGCCAAGGGTGCCGTGACGGCCAAGGGTGCCGCGGTGATCCGTGCCGAGCAGGTGTAGCAGGAAGAAGCGGTGACCTCGACGTCAGGGCCAAAACTGTTGACCTTAGAGACAAAAGGTCCGGTCAGGTCTTACCCTGGGTGTCATACTGAGATCCTACGCTTGTGTGGCCGCTGCCTCAGTCTACCCAGTGGAGAGACACTCTGGGGCCCTTCCTCGATTAAACTTCTGGGGCCAGGGTGCTGATGTGAACAGGAGCAAGGTAAAGCCTGGGACCTGGGCTGACGAACTGCAGCCCCCATGCTAGGTTTTGTTGATAAAGTTTTTTGGTTTTGGTTTTGGTTTTTTGAGACCGGGTTTCTCTGTGTAGCCCTGGCTGTCCTGGAACTCACTCTGTAGCCCAGGCTGGCCTAGAACTCACAGAGATCCTCCTGCCTCTGCCTCCCGAGTGCTGGGATTAAAGGCATGCACCACCACCGCCCGGCAATAAAGTTTTATCAGTACATGGCCGTGCCCATCATCCCACAGGCTGCCGCAGCTGCCCCCTGTTCGGTTTCCGGGCCAGCAGCCCCAGTTAGGACTGCTGGCCACACAGACCCGCACGGCCTCAGCTCGCTTCCCCTGGAGGGCGATTGCTGAGACTCAAGTGGGAGCACCTCAGATAGGGGTCAGCCGTGAAGGTGACCTCAAGCGGGGGCCTGAGGGAGAAGGAGCTGCCCGGGCAGGGGATTGGTGAGCAGAGCCCTGGCTCCACCCCAGCACCGCATAAGCCAGGTGGGGGGGGGGCCAGCTGTCATCCCAGCCCTCGGGAGGTGGAGGCGGAGGGTCCCGTCCTCTCCGCTACCTTGTCGGTCCTGGGAGTGGAGCTCAGGGCCTCAGGCTTGGCCGCAAGCTCCTCCCCCCCACTGGGCCATCTTGCAGGCCCAGTGCCGACCTTCCTTGAGGAGGTCCACTGTACCAGGTTGGCCAGGGCTGCGATGTCAGGGCTTGTGATGACCAGGGACAGCGTCGGGCTGCATGGCGGGGGCTCCCTCCGGGAGGCAGGGCCCCAGCGGTGCAGAGCCCCGAGTGTCCATGGTCGTGTATATATATATATGTGCTGCAGGTTTGGGGATCCCGGACTTGGCAGCTGGGCTTGATTGAGGCCACACCAGCATTGGTCATAGGCACTGTGTCTGAGGATAGTGTGGTGGGCGCTGAGGGATATGTTGAGGTCTCTGGTGGGTCTTGGGTGGACCAGGAGTCAGTGGCCCCTGTACCAGGTGACCGGGCAGGTGGGGACCCTGCGTGGGATTACCCTGAGCCGGGAATTAACTCAGAGCCGCCACAAAGCCACGGCCTCGTGGGCTGGCCGACCCTGCACCACCACAGGCCTTCAGGGGACTCCCCGCACTTCCAGTGGCTCTGTGTGTCCATCGGAGTCCGGGTGGGGGGGAGCAGGATGTGGGGCACAGGTAATCCCCAGCCACAGGGGCAGGGCACCGGGCGGGGGCGGGGCATGGCGTGCGCACCGAGCAAGCTTTGGATCTAGCCTGGTGCTGAGGGGGCTGGGGTCCAGGTGGCTCACCACACGCTGGCGACCCGGCGCGGGGAGCTAATCAGAGCCAGGCCTGCTGTGAGGCGGGGACCCGTGGGCTCAGCGGACTGGGTTCGTGCAGGGGCTCAGCTGCGGCCACTCCACCTGATGCCCGGCCTGATGCCATGCACGGTGGTTTGGTTTGGTTTGGTTTGGAAGTTTCTTGCCATAGTGGTCCTGTCAGCCGTCACTGCGCTCCATCTCACCTCCCTGTTGCTCGCCTCGAGGCGCCTGCCTTTGGTCCTCCGCCAGTCCCAGCGTGGCCTCATTTTCTGGAAACTGCATCTTTTCTGCTTCCAATTGTTGGTTTGTAGGAGCTGTTTGTATATTGAGGACCCTTCTCTTTCCTCTGTGATACCAGTGTGTGTCTCATTGCCCTTCTGGTGGCTACTGACCATCAGCAAATTTTAGTTTTGCTGTTGTCAAGTGTGTCTGTCTGTCTGTCCCCAGTTTGACATCATGGATAGAGATTTCCCGTCCTGAGGTTTCTACTCTTTGCAGTTCCCTCTTTGTGCTTTGTTTAGGTTTCATGTAGCCCAGGCTAGCTTCCAACTCACTGTGTAGCAGAGGATGATCCTAAACTTCCAATTCTCCTGCCTCCACCTCTTGAGTGCTGGGTGACCGGCGTGCGTCACCACACCCGGTTCGCGTGCTGCTAAGGACGGGTGGAGCCCAGGGCTGGTGCGTGCTCTGCCCACTGAGCCGCAGCCCCGCTTGTTCTTTTTTTGGGGGGAGGGGTGTCTTGTAACCCAGGCTGGTGACACAGAGCAGGAGAAATGACCAGAACTCCTACCTGGGTAGACATTGCCTAAGGGGACCCAACCGCCTGGCCGTGGGTCCTGGTGGGGCACAGCCTGGCCCCGACCTGGGGCTCTGCCCGACCCGCAGCTCTTCATGCAGACGCTGGAGCCTTCTCCTCTCTGCACCACTGGCCCCGAGTGTTGTCCCACTGCCTGGGGACCTGTAGGACCGTGGGTGGCCTGGTCGCCCTGTCTGGCCTGGCTTCCTGTTTACTGCAGGAGCTGACCCACGGGGAAGTTTGTCTTGTGTGGTGGGAGGGCCAAAGGGACAGTCACCCCGGAGAAAGAACGAGGGCCGTGGGGTCCTGGTGCCCACCCAGGGTTGCGCCCGGCCCCCGGCCCCGCCACACCCTGCCCCGATGGCCGGTCCCCCGCTGGCCCCCAGGGTTCTGTGGTGCGTGTGGCAGCCCTCACCTCTCCCGCCACACACAGCCGCCTCGTGATTTCCTCTCTCTGTTCCCAGGACAGCTGGCGGCTGAGGAGAGGAAGTGCAGCCCAGGCCCGCCCAGCCTCCAGGCCACATGGGGTGTCCCTGTGTGCTCACAGGTCACAGACCTGCCACCTTGAACATTCACAAGGTTGACATCTGCGCTTGGGGCCTCCCAGCGTGCTCAGCCGTTGGTCCACAGCTTACGTTACAGTTCCTGTCGCCATCCTGCCATCCGTGGGGTGGCTGGCGATCACGTGTGCTGTGTGTGCCAGGGTGCGTGTGGTGGTCCAGCTCTGGGTCACTTCTCTCCTTTTGTGTGGGTCCAGGGATTGAACTCAGGTCCTCGGGTGTGTGCACCTTTACTCACTGCTCTTGTGGTGTTTATTTATCAGAACTATGCAGTCTCCATCTCTGTCTCCTTCCAGAACCTTCCATCACCCCATCCCCTCTTTAGCACCTCCTGGAAACCCATGAATCCAGTTCCTGTCTCAGGGTGGCCTCTACTGGAGCACATGCCCTGTGACCTTCACGTCCAGGTCCCTCCACACTGGGGTGTCAGGACCTTGCTCCTGTTCACGGCTGAGTAATACTCCTTGGGGATAAATCACGCTTCTGTACCCTTCCTCCTGTGGGCGATGTCCATTGCTTCCGTGGCCTTGGCTGCTTCGGGTGCTCCTGTAGGGAGTGTGTGCACAAGGTTTTGGGTGGACCAAGCTGTTCACTTCCCCTGCTGGCTGCCGGAGGGTGGATTCGCTGAGTCACTGAGAAACTGTGTCCGACTGAGGACAATCCAGGCTCGCCCACAGCGGCCGGATGCTTCTCCCTCCCTGGCGGCTGCAGGTGGCTTCCCATGACCAGCTTAGCTGACGTTGGTGGTGGTTTTTATTTTTTAATATTCCGTGTGTACTTCTCATGTGCTGCCTGTGGTTGTTGAGGCCAGAGGTCAACTTACAGGAATCACTTTTCTCTCCCTGCCGTGTGGTCCTGGGATTGAACTCAGGCCATCCCGCTTGGCTGCAAGCACCTTCGCCCACTGAGCCCTCTCACCGGCCCACGTTGCCTGTTTTCTGACTACAGCCTCACTAGAGGGCAGGAGGCGGCATCTCACTGTGGCTTGTTTCATTGTTTATTCATGTGTATGTGCACGTGTCTGCGTGGGTTTGTGGCCGGTGTGCGTGGGGCGCCACGGATCCCCAGGAACTGTTGTAGGTGGTGCTGGGAATCAAACTTGGGTCCCCTGGAAGAGCAGCCAGTGCTCTTGACCACCATGTCACCTCCTCAGCCGTCATCGGCGTCACCGCTGCCACCACCACCGCCATCATGACTGTCCCTTCTCTCTGTGTTCTGGGCAGGGTCCTCATTGTGTAGCCTAGGCTGGCCTTGATCTCCCGAGAGCCATGAGGACAGGCAGGGGCTGCCATGCCTTCTGTAGAGCGGGAGCCGGGATGTCATGCATGGCCTCTGAGTCAGCACCCCCTGTGGGCGGGGCCGCTCCCCTCTGCAGAGGGTTTTTTTTAAATCCTCAAATGGGCTAGCACCTGCTAGCGTCCCTGAGATGAACGGGTAGGCTCTGAGCTGGGAGGTGGCCGTGAGTCCTGCCGTGGCTCACCCTGCAGAGACCAAACAGGAGAGTGTGACGAGGTCACTGAAACCGAAGGGACCGTCCCTGAGAGCTGGGCCACAGCAGTGGCTGCAGAGGTGTGGGCTGTGCAAATGTCCTGTGGCAGAGACCCTGGCTGGGGCCGTGATGGGGACAGCGTGTGGCGGGCAGCAGCGGTCAAACATGGGTTCTCCTTCAGCCAGAACCGGACCGCCGCGGTGTGGAGTCTCTGCCCCCAGGGAGGGTTTGGTCACCAGAACCTCTGGGGAATGAATCGGTTTGGACTGTGGAGTGGCGGCCTCCCGGGCAGCAGCGGACCCTTGTCCTGACCCTCCGCCTGTCCCGTGATCCAGGCCTCCGGTGCTCAGCCACACTGCCACTGTGACCTGTTTTCTCGAGAACATTAAACCAGGGTCCTCAGGCTCCCCCAGTCCTCAGATAAAACCCAGGGTGAGGCAGAGAGCGTTCTCCTGGCTTGCACTGCCCTCAGTCCCAGCCTGGTCTACACAGTGAGACCCTGTCTCCACATCCTCTCCTTGCCTACACACCACACGAGACCATCTTGCTCTGTAGCCCAGGCTGGCCCGAAACACGCCATCCCCCTGCCTCAGCCTCCCGGGTGGACATGGGGCACGGTGCCTGGCTGAATTCTTCCTTCCTGTCGGAGCTGTCAGTGGTGCGTTGGCGGGCACAGCAGCTCTGGGGCCCGTGGGGTCCCAGGATCCAGCATTGTCCCGCTGCCCGTGGTGTGGAGTACAGAGTAACCGGCAGGCGGGCGGCCGTGCCCTCGCACGAGGTCCGGGCAGTGCCCCGCCAGGGTTTGGAAGATGCGCTTTATTTGTGACCTTGAACCCTTGCCGTTCACAGCAGCCCCCAGGACTCAGTTTTCCAGCAGGTGGGTGACAGGACACACCAGCAGTGTGGCAACTTGCTCACAGGGAAAGGTGGTCACCCATGGGAGACACCGAAGCTTCTCTTGTGTGAGACAAGGTCTTGTGTGGCCCAGGCTGGCTCAAGGTGACCATGTAGCCAAGGATAGCCCTCCTGATCCTGAACGGTAGCCAAGTAGATGAACTCCTGGCCCTCCTGCCTCCACCTCCCTGTGCTGGGATGACAGGCTTGGGCCACCAGCTCAGCAGTGTGACATCCAACTCACCACAATCCCCCTGCCTCAGCCTCCAGAGTCCTGGAAAGATGGATGTTACCATCAGTTCTGGTCACTTCCTTACCTGAGATATTCTTTCTCCACCCCTTCCTCCTCCATCTCCTCCTCCTCCTCTGTCCCCTCCTCCTTTACCTCCTCTATCTGCTCCTCCTCCATCACCTCCTCCACCTTTTCCATCTCTTCCATCACTACCTTATCCATCTCCAACATTTCTCCTCTTCCATCTCCTCCTCCTTCATCTCCATCTCCTGCTTCACTTCCTCCACCTTCTCCTCCTCCTCCATCTCCTCCACCCTCTCCTCTGTCTCCTCTTCCACCTACTCTTGTATCTCTTCTTCCATCTCCTCCACTTCCTCCATCACCTCCTCCTCCATCTCCTCCTCCATCTCTTCCTCCACATCTTCCTTCTCCATCACCTCCTCCTCCATCACCTTCTCCTCCATCACCTTCTCCATCTCCTCCATTTCCTCCACCACTTCCTCCATCTCCTTTCCATCTCCTCCTTCATCACTTCCTCCTCCATCACCTTATCCTCCATCACCTTCTCCATCTCCTCCATCTCCTCCACCAGTCCTCATCTCCTCCTCCTCTGTCACCTCCTCCATCTCCCCTTTTATTTTCTATTTCTGCAGTTCTGGGGAGAGGCTAAGGCTTGTGGGTGCCCTGCAGTGTCTCTGTGAGCTGCGTGGTCCCAGCTCCTCTCGGTCGACTTTGGTGCTTGGTAGTGGGGGCCTCTGGGTCAGATGGTCATTATGTGGGGCTGGGCCACTCTGCCATCTGTAAAGTCCCTTAAAACGGCAGTCGGAAAAGAGACCATTCACCACCCCACCACCCCACCAGGGACCCAAGTGCCCTCAGTTTCCCCAGCTGCACGGTGGGCACAGGGTGACCCAGCGTGGTGCAGACCAGGCCAGTGGTTGGCTCACGATGTGGCCTTGGCCTTCCAGACCTGCCCGCGTTTCAGGGAGCTGAGCTCTCTCTCTCTCAGTGCTGGGGAGAACCACTAATCCTGTCCCTCACACTGCAGGGGTGGGGCGGGAAGTGAGGTGAGAGGCTGCTGAGGGAAGCTGGCTGGGGGGGCGGGAAGTGAGGTGAGAGGCTGCTGAGGAAAGCTGGCTCCCAGTGAAAGGATTGGCTACAAAGCCTGGACAGCACCCCGACCTCGGCTTCTCAGAGGCCGGGCCCCAGCGCTGTGACAGCTGGGGTCTGCAGGTCCCATAAGGCCGCACCAGTGGTCATGTGTCACCGCATGGGCACTCACTTCTGTACCTGGGTTTGGGCCTTTCCGGGCTCTCGTTGGGAGACTGCGGCATCACTTACTCAGGGTGCATACCTGCCTGACCTCGGTGTCCACTGCTTGGCGGTCTCTCAGGCTTATCCCCAAAAGCAGCCCCTAGCCCGCGAACGCACTCCCCTCTGCGTCCTCCTGTCCTGGGCACGTCCTGTCCTGGGGTCCACATTGTGGCTCTCGGGTCTGGGTCTCTCCGAGTCCTTGCCCTCAGTGTCCGGCCTCACTCCTGTTCTGGGCTGAGTGCTACTCCAGTGAGTGGATGGGCGGGATGGGACTGCACCGCAGTGTGTGAGGAATCCTGCCGGGCAGCGGCGCTGGCCCTGCGCCCCTCCTCCTCCTCCTCTTCCTCCTCCCCCCTCCTCCCCCCCCTCCTCCCCCTCGATGTCCCCGGACACAGCCCCTCCGTCTCGGAGCCGCCGCTGCTGAACCGGCGGCCCAGAGGCGCGAGCTCCACACCGCGCTTGCGCCGTCAACCACGCGCTGTGCCTGGCCTTGCTGCTCTCTGTGGGTCTCACCTGCGGTCATGCTTAGCGAGCGGGAGAAGCATCTTGAGCCGGCTCCCGTGGGGGGGGGGTGGTCCTGGGGGGGCAGAGCTCCCGGGACCACCAGGACCACGTGCCAACCTGCAGAGGGCCTCTCCTTCTCTACCACGGCCAAGCAGGTCACGTGTGCGTGTGGCCTTGCGGCCTCAGCCACCAGGCCCTCGACAGTCGTGCCCGTGGGGTCTGCCTGCGGGGTCTCTCAGCCGTGGGGCCAGCCTTGCAGGGATCTGCCAGAGCGAGCTGCAGGGCACGGAGCTGCAGGGCACGGAGCTGCAGGGGACGGAGCTGCAGGGCACGGAGCCATGCAAGGTCCTCACAGGATGGAGCAGGGGAGCAGGGGGGTGTCTGGACAGGAAGCACTTGGTGGGACGCAGTCCCTGGGCTGGTGGACCCCCCACCCCCCATCTGCGCTTCCTCCTGCCCTGCCCGGGCCTCGCCCTCTGAGCAGAGCGAAGGCCTGCGCAAGGATCTGGGATCCCCTGGCCGCGGTTTCTGTTTCCTGTCCGTTCCAGCCCCTTCCCTTCCTTCCTTCCTGTGCCCGAGGCCTCCTGTGTTTCTCCTCTGTCGGTGTCTTTGGGGTGTGCCGCTCAGAGGGCCCCAATTCACTTGTTCCCTGCCTCGGGTTCAGGGCCCTCAGCGTGTGGAGGCCTGGGTGCAGAGGCAGAGAACTGTCCATCTGGCAGTCAGTCAGCAAACGTTGATGAGTGGAAGCGTGCGCAGGCAGGAGGGAGCAGATGGCGTCGTCAGAACAGGGCAGCATTGATGAGGCACAGGGGGGCTGGTGAGGAGGGTCGCAGGTGACGGGCACCGCCAGGTCGACAGAGACAGAGGCTGATGGAGTAGACGGGGTGGCCGGGTGGCCGGTGGCGCCCCCAGGCAGCATGCTGTTGTGGCCCGAGTGGTTGTGATGGATAGAGAGAGACACAGCTCCCAACCTGCCCAGAGAGGGTCACAGGCTTACCTGAGGCCACACAGCATTGGGGAGCAGACAGCGGCCCGAAGGTAGAGGGGTCGCTGCCAGGCCCCACCTAGGCAGAGTCGCCCACTTGCCTGAGTGCTGCCAGCAGACGTGGGCTGACCGGGGCTCACGCACCGCACCCGTAGCCAGCTGGTGCCCCTGCCTCCCCTCCTCCCCGACTATTTTTAAACATAATTTCCTGGAAAACGGGGCTGCTCACTCAGAAGATAATTGGCTGGGAGGAGAGGGCGTCTGCGCCATGTCAGGGCCGCCGAGTGACGCTGTCCCCAGGGTCTGTCTTGGCCCCCATGTTTTAGGTAGGAAGGGAAACTGAGGCAAAAGCCCAATGACTCCAGAGAACCCATGGCCACACTGGGGTCTCAGCTTGGATATGGGCAGGGTGGGGGACTTGGGGCCTCAGAATGTCACCGATAGCCCTGGGAGCTACTGAGTTCTCGCTTCCCACCCCAGGGGCCTCCTACAAGTCCTAGAACATTCCGCCTCGGTCCCCCGTCCCCCCACGTACAGCCATGTGCAGCCGCCCAGGGTCCCAGTCAGGGCCGGGATCAGGGCGTCATTCCTGCACCCGATGTCCACGCATCTGTCCCAGGCCCACCTGGGTGCAGGGACCTTGTGTCCTTGGCTCACAGCCTCTCCTTGCCCAGGACCCGAAGTGACCCTGGGTCCTAGGAATCACCCCCACTCCGGGCCCTCCTCCTTTCCCCCAGCAGGCGTCTCCCGCAGAGGCCCCTGCCCCCCCCAACCTCCCGTCACCACCCTAACGATTCCACTCTTGCCTCCGTGGCCCAGCAGCTCCAGGCTGCGAACGCTCGTCTCCCTGGGGCTCCTGTCTGTGCCCCAGACACAAAACCACAGACTGTTCCACTGCAGAGGCTGAGGCAGGCACCAGGTCAGCCTCTAGGACCTCCTGCCAGTTCCCATGACCCTGTGACCTCCACTCACTCTGGGACCCTACAACCTCCAAGGCCCTGGTCCCTGTCTCTGTCTGCATCCAGGGACCCCGGTGAGCCTGGGGTAGGCCGGAAGTCACCCCTGGGCACAGGCGCACACACCCCTCGTGGACCGGGCTCTGTGATAAAGTGTTTACTGTGCAAGCTGATGGACCAAGTTTGGGTCTCTAACACCCAGGTAAAAAGCTGGGTGCCGTGGCACACCTGTAACCCCACCACGGGGGAGATGGAGGCAGGAGCGTCACTGAGCTCTCTAAGAGGCCGGACAGCCTGATGGTGAGCTCCAGGCTCAGCGAGAGACCTGGTCTCAAAAGCCAAGGTGCAGCCGGTGGTGGTGGTGGTGGTGGTGGTGGTGGTGGTGGTGGTGGTGGTGGTGGTGGTGGTGGCGGCCACACCTTTAATCCCAGCACTCGGGGAGGCTGAGGCAGGAGGATCTCTATGAGTTCGAGGCCAGCCTGGGCTACAGAACGAGATCCAGGACAGCCAGGGCTACATAGAGAAACCCTGTCTGAAAACAAAACAACCTCAAAGCCAAGGTGAAGATGACTGAGGACGGCACCGGCCTGGACCTCTGGCCTCCGTGTGTGTGTCGAGGTAAAACATGAAGACACATGCTAACTGTGCCCTCCCTCTCCAGGTATGACCCAGAAGAAAGCTGTCCTTGCAGAGGTGAGTCCGCGACCCTCCTCTCTAAGGAGACAAAGGCTTGAGCAGCCGCTGTGTGTTCCCAGGCTGTGCACAGCACCCCTCTGGGCTCAAATACTGTTGAGTGTGTTGGGCTGAGAAAGCAGTAGTGGAGGGCCGGGGGGGCCGGGGGGTTCCCTGTTATCCACACAGCAAGAGGCCGGGGCCTTGGTCAACGGAGCCTGGTGTCTAGGACACCATCTGCCCTGGGGCCTGACAGTCCATGGTGAGGAATTGGAGGACCTTGTCCCCCTGGCTGGGGACCGTTTTTCCTCAAGTCCTCGTAAGGAAGGGTCCCAGGGACACCCAGAGCCATGGAGCGATGAGGGGTGGGCCCAGGCTCCAGTGTCCCGTGGATGGGGTGGGCGGCATCTGGGTGTCTGGGGGCCGTGCGCGCCCCCTGCTGGCAGGTGCACAGACTGCAGGCCGCCCGGCCCCTGGTGACAGGCCTGCCCCGGCCCCTGGTGACAGGCCTGCCCCGGCCCCTCAGCCCACAGCCAGGCCAGCCTCCTCCTGCCCCCCAGCCCTCTTCTGCGCTGCCTGGACCTTCTGGCGCCCTTCCCGGCCTAACTGGTTTCGCTCCCTGTTCCCCAGGCCCCCTCGGTGACGGGGCAGCCGGGCCCTGGCCACGGGAAGAAGCTGGGCCATCGAGGTGTGGACGCGTCTGGAGAGACCACGTATAAGAAGGTAACCAGGGGGCTGTTGTGGGTGGCCAACCGGCAGGCCCTCCCGGTCCCCAGGGGCCGCGGCCCGCCCCCCGCACCCCCCCCCACCCCCCACCCCCCCGTGGCTGCCGCCGTAAGCGCTTTGCTGAGATAGGCGGTACCTTCCTTTGTCGCCTTTTTAAAGTGCTCAGCCGTCAGAGCTGTGGAGCCATCCCCAAAGAAAACCCTGCTCGTCCCCATGATAAGCAGTTGCCCCTCTGAGCCCCTGCATCCACGAATCCACTTCCTGCCGTGGCGTCCTCTGCTCTGTGTGGCCGTGGCACGCAGGGCCCTGCTGGGGAGGCGGCTGTTGCCTTGACGGATGCGGGCTCTCGATGCAGCTGGATGCCCCCTGTGTGGCACATGGCGGAGGGGCCGCTGCACAGAGAGGCCTTGAGGGCCCTGACGCCACCGACTCTCCCCACAGACCACCTCGTCCACCCTGAAGGGTGCCATCCAGCTGGGGATCGGGTACACAGTGGGCAACCTCAGCTCTAAGCCGGAGCGTGATGTGCTCATGCAGGACTTCTACGTGGTGGAGAGCATCTTCTTTCCCAGGTGTGCCCCGGTGGCACCGCGCCACTCTCCCGTGGCTGAGCAGGAGGCTGTCGGTGTGAGCCAGCAGGGCTGCCCGTGCCCTGCCTCCCACCCACACTCCAGCAGCAGGGAGGAGACACGGGACATCTGCTCCGCTTGCATCTCGTTGGCTAGACTTGGTCACATGACCTTAGGTAGCTGCAAGAGAGGCTGGGTAGCCATCTTATCCTGACCATCTCTGCCCTGCAAAGTATCACGGGCCCCAGTGCCAGTGCGCGAGGGAGGAGGCCGTGGGTGGCGTGGCCGCCATGGAAGCCTGCCTTTCCGAGTTCTGGTCCCCAAAACCACTCAAGCCAGGCCTGGCGCGTGTCTGTACCTTAGAGTGGGGGAGGCCGAAACCCATGGCCAATCAGTGACCTCTGGGTTCAGTGTCTCAGAAAATAAGGTGCAGAGGGGTTGACCTCTGACCTCCACATGCACATGTGTATACATATGGAGGGAGGGAAGGATGGGACGAATGGGGAGAGGCACCCCAGAAAGCCACCACCCCTCACAGCCACCCCCCTGCGTCCTCCTCCGCAGCGAAGGGAGCAACCTCACCCCTGCCCACCACTTCCAGGATTTCCGCTTCAAGACCTACGCGCCTGTCGCCTTCCGTTACTTCCGGGAGCTCTTCGGCATCCGGCCCGACGATTACTTGGTACGTGTGTCAGTCAGCGTTGCCAAGTAACAAGCTGCCCCGGGCTGGCCCCTGAGAACAGCAGCTGGGCCACCTCCCGGGGGCCGGAGTGGGGACACACACACGACACGGGACGACACACGCCTCCTGCGTGTGACCTCACGTCCTCTCTCCTGGGCTCTGCCACTGCCCGTGAGCACGCTGGGCCTTCAGCCACAGGGTCTGGCTTGACCCCACACCCCCCGTGTCCCCTCTGGTGGCCCCTCTAGTGGCCCCCCTGGTGGCCTGCCCGTGTCCTTCTGTGGTCCTTGGCACGGTCCCCAGGAGGCTGTGGATTCATCTAGAAAGAGCGGCTGGGGCTTCAGACCCGGGTAGCCGTGGTCGAGGGTCCCTGGGGGAAGTGAGCGGGCACTGTTGACGGTGGACAGGCACAGGGCAGGCTCCGGGGTTCCCAGGGGGGTCCCCACCACCCAGTCACCGTGACGCTGTAGGGCCAGCAGTGCTGGGAGGGGAGGGAGCCAGTGTGGGCATCTCTGCCTTCTGGGGACGTTGGTGGCTCAGGCGGTGGGTGGAGGAAGGACAGAAGGATGGCCGGGCATGCAATGGTCATGGCCGTCACGCTGAGGTTCCAGGCGGGGATAGGAGGGACAAGGTGTGCCCAGGGTCACGCAGGACCAGGCCGCCGAGGCAGGGAGCCCCGAAGCTGCTCACGCCTCCGCCCCCCCCAGTACTCGCTGTGCAATGAACCACTGATCGAGCTGTCCCCCCCCCCAGTACTCGCTGTGTAATGAGCCACTGATCGAGCTGTCCAACCCCGGCGCCAGCGGCTCCGTCTTCTACGTCACCAGCGACGACGAATTCATCATCAAGACCGTCATGCACAAGGAGGCGGAGTTCCTGCAGAAGCTGCTGCCCGGCTACTACATGGTGCGAGCCCGCCGCAGTGGGCGGGTGGGGTGAGGCCTTTCGGGGAGGCTGTGGGAATGCCCTCCACCCTCGGGGCCGCAGGGGGGGATGCGCTGAGTCACAGGCACAAAGGAGAAGACCCCTCATAAAAGGCCACTGTGTAGGGCAGGAGCTGGCTCCGCCCTTCTCCGCTCACCTCGGAACTCAGACAGGGCTGGAGCTTCGTTAGTGACCTCACAGGCCTGGCTGTGACCACCCTGGTCGCCTAGCCAGACTGTGACGCTCTCTCCGCTGGGGCACCGTTCTTACTTTGAATGATACCTTGGGTGGGACCCCAGATGTCCCGACTTGAGCCAGCCTGTGTTCCTGCCATGGGACGGGACGGGAATTCTGACCTTGAGAGAGCAGACGCCAGGCAGGAGCGGGGCCGAGGGCGGCCCTGGCAGAGGCCCTGTCCCCAGCCTGCCACACTGGCTGGATCTCGGGAACGCAGTACAAAGGGGAGAAGTGGTTCCTGACCTCCACATGCGTGCTGTGGTCTGCAGCCGCGTGCACGTGCTTGTTACAGACCTGCTAGCACATGACAGGGAGCAGGGTGCACCATGCAGACTGTTGCCCTGGCGTCCGAGGCTGAGACCCTGTCACAAAGTAAAGAGTGCCGATGTGGCACCCACACCCCCAGTCCCAGCTCTCAGGAGCAGGAGTCAGAGGCAGGCAGATCTCCTAGCTAAAGGCCAGCCTGGTCTACAAATGAGCCCAGGCTGGCCAGGGCTGCACAGTGAGACCCTTTCTTGAAGAAATAAACAAAAAAGGAGGTAATGCAGACTGAGAGGTATCCCAGTAGTTAGAGCACCAGCTGCTCTTGCAGAGGACCCGGTCTCTGTCCTCAGCACCCACGTAGCTGCTTAAAAGCTCCCTGTAACCCCAGGTCCAGGGATCTCATGCCCACTTCAGCACCAGGCACACACAACATGTTTATATGCACATACATATAAAATAAAAAAACTAGGTGAGAGCTGGGTGGTGATAGTTCACTCCTTTAATCCCAGCACTCAGGAAGCAGAGTCAAGGGGATCTCTGTGAGTTCACGTCCAGCCTGGTCTACACAGCAAGTTCCAGGACAGCCAGGGCTACACGGAGAAACCTGTCTCTAAAAACCAAAAAGAACAAAAACAAAACAAAAACCCAACACTAGATGAGAGGACAGGGGCGTGGTCAGTGTGGAGCCCCGCCTAGAATCCCCCAGTGAGGGGCTGGGGGCGTGGTCAGGGTGGAGCCCCGCCCAGAATCCCCCAGTGAGGGGCTGGGGGCGTGGTCAGGGTGGAGCCCCGCCCAGAACCCCAGTGAGGGGGCTGGGGGCGTGGTCAGGGTGGAACCCCACCTAGAATCCCCAGTGAGGGGCTGGGGGCGTGGTCAGGGTGGAGCCCCGCCCAGAATCCCCCAGTGAGGGGCTGGGGGCGTGGTCAGGGTGGAGCCCCGCCTAGAATCCCCAGTGAGGGGCGGGGCTGGGGTGGGCTGGAAGGCAGGTGGACCGTTGGGAGGTCGTGGCATGCGCCCCCTCCACACACTCCTCTGAGATCCGAGGACGAGGCTCCTTCAGCCACCTGACAGCTCCTCGTCCCCTGGCCCTGCAGAACCTCAACCAGAACCCGCGCACGCTGCTGCCCAAATTCTACGGGCTGTATTGTGTGCAGTCCGGCGGCAAGAACATCCGCGTGGTGGTCATGAACAACGTGCTGCCCCGAGTCGTTAAGATGCACCTCAAGTTCGACCTCAAGGGCTCCACGTACAAGCGCAGAGCGAGCAAGAAGGAGAAGGAGAAGAGCCTGCCCACCTACAAGGACCTGGACTTCATGCAGGACATGCCCGAAGGGCTGCTGCTGGACGCCGACACCTTCGGCGCCCTGGTCAAGACGCTGCAGCGTGACTGCCTGGTAAGCGCAGCCCCTCCCCGGGATCTGCCCTGCCGGGCTCGGGTGCAACCAGCGTGCTCTGCTGACTCCTGTCGTCCCAGCGTCACCAGGCTAGGGAGTCAGTCAGAGCCCGCCCGGTAGTTAGACAGAACCTCTTTAAACGTGGCTCGGAAGCGTGTCATAGCTCTCGGGCTCCAGGAGGGGCCAGCCGGGGCCTCTTGGCCTCCAGCCCCAGGAGACCCCCAGGAGGACGGAGTTCCTCCTCCTGGTCTGAGCCCTGGATCCAGTAGTGACAGCCTGGCCCCTCCCGGTCCCCAGACCTCCCGGTCCCCAGACAGCCTGACCCCTGTGCCCGGTGCGCTGGACCCCGCCGGGCGTGGGTCGGCAGCTGGGCCCCTGTCCGCTGACCCGCGCCCCCGGTGCCAGGTGCTGGAGAGCTTCAAGATCATGGACTACAGCCTCCTGCTGGGCGTGCACAACATCGATCAGCAGGAGCGGGAGCGCCAGGCCGAGGGCGCGCGCAGCACCGCGGACGAGAAGCGGCCGGTGGCACAGAAGGCCCTGTACTCCACCGCCATGGAGTCCATCCAGGGCGGCGCTGCGCGCGGGGAGGCCATCGAGACGGACGACACGTGAGTGGGGTGACGCCCGGTCTCCGTCCCCGCGGGCCGACCGTGTGTGTAGTGACCGGCCCTGACCCCAAGGGGGCAGTGGAGCTGGGCGGGGAATCGAGTTCACCCGTCTACTAACAGGAGGGACGGTAGCTCTGGGTGACCCTCCTCCTCCATCAGGGAGGCGCTGTGGGGAGGGCTCCGTCCCAGCCTGGGGGGGGGCCCGTGAGGCCGCCCCTCAGACCGCCTCGGCTTTTGTAGGGTCTGCGTGGGGCCCCGTGGGGACCAGGTGAGCCCGTGCGCCCCGTGTGGAGTGAGCTGAGCCGGCGGGGCTCCACCTTCAGCTGCAGGGCTTTGGGGTGCTGAGGGGCGTCACTAACTGGACTGGGCCGGTGGTGGCGGCCGGTGTGGTGTGATTAACGCGCGAGGCTGCCGTGCCTGGGTGCCTGCCGTGTGCATGCGGGCAGGGAGGCATGCTGTGTCTGCCCAGCCTGGGCCCGGTGGCTGCCCAGTTGCCCCCGGGACGGAGGTCCTGCCAGCCTGGCCGGCCCGAGTTGGGCTGATCGGGCCTCTCCCCGCAGGATGGGCGGGATCCCGGCCGTGAATGGGCGCGGGGAGCGGCTGCTGCTGCACATCGGAATCATCGACATCCTGCAGTCCTACCGGTGCGCAGGCCACGCCCAGCAGACGGGGGCCCGCCCCTCTTCCCGCTGACCACGCCCCAGGGTGATAGCCACGCCCAGCAGACGGGCCCGCCCCTCTTCCCGCCTGACCACGCCCAAGGCTGATAGCCACGCCCAGCAGACGGCCCCGCCCCTCTTCCCGCCTGACCACGCCCAAGGCTGATAGCCACGCCCAGCGGACGGTCCCGCCCCTCTTCCCGCTGACCACGCCCACATGCCCGCCCGCCCTTGACCCTTTCTCACTGTCCTGGTGACCCAGCCTGTCAGCTTGGCCTGCCCCCTGCCCCCTGCCCCCTGCCCCCTGCCCCCTGCCCCCTGCCTCCCGCCCGCGTTGGGCCAGTAGGCTGACCTGAGCCCCTCTGTCTGTCCCCAGGTTCATCAAGAAGTTAGAACACACCTGGAAAGCCCTTGTCCACGATGGGGTGAGTGCCATTCATTCATTCATGCATTCATTCATTGTACCCATCTGCCCTCTGCTGAGCGGCTCAGACTTCCCAGGGTGCTGTGCAGCCCAGGGGGTCCAGGCCTGTCACCTGTCCAGGCCAAGAGGAAGGAGCAGGGGACGCACAGGCGCCCCACAGCTCAGAGCTGGTCTGGGTCCCACGGGTGTGCTGGGGAGGGTTCTTACATGACAAGCTGCTGAGGGCCCCGCTCCCACAGCCCGTCCCCGTGACTCTTACTCAAGTGCTCAAGACTGCGGGAGAATGCAGACTCTGAGAGAATCCTCAAAGGGTCATTGGGAAGGTGCAGGCCGAAGCGTCCAGAATGTGTGCTAGGGCTGGGATGCAGTGTCCTCCTGGCACTCCAGGGCCTGAGGCAGGGGAAGCCTGGGTTCGAGGTCAGCCCGGGCTGCATGTGACCTTGTGTCTGTGGGCGCATCCCCCGTGAGACTGTCCCCCCCGCTGTGCTTTCCCAGGACACCGTCTCAGTCCACCGGCCCAGCTTCTACGCCGAGCGCTTCTTCAAGTTCATGAGCAGCACCGTCTTCCGGAAGAGTTCATGTGAGCCGCCACCTGCGGGAGGGACACAGGGCCAGGGTCCCCAGCTGGGGACGGGGCAGATCTGGGTCCACCTGCCAGCTCCTGTGAGGGGCAGCCCACGGGACCCTGGCCTGGAGAAGGGCAGGCCGTGAGGGGAGGCGTCACCTCCCGGAAGCTGAGGGAGCCGAGGCCACCCCTGCCCTCCTCCCCTGCAGCCCTGAAGTCCTCTCCATCCAAGAAAGGGCGCGGCGCCCTGCTGGCCGTCAAGCCCCTGGGGCCCACGGCCGCTTTCTCGGCCAGCCAGATCCCCAGCGAGAGAGAAGAGGCACAGTATGACCTGCGGGGGGCCCGCAGCTACCCCACACTGGAGGATGAAGGTGACCTGCCAGCCTGTGCTCTGGGCACCCAGGAAAGCAGACCCTGAAGGAACCCTGGGCATGGGCTGGGCACCCAGTACACGTGCCAAGGCCCGGGGCGGGAGGTCGCGGGAGGTGGAGGACGGCAGAAGGGTCGGTAACAACCAGATCGGACAGGGTGGCTGGGGGGCGGGGGCAGGAGCAGAAGGCCAGCCCTGAGGCCGAGCGAGGGGGGAGATGGCCCCCAGTCTGCTTAGGCCTGCCCCCCCCACAGGCCGGCCCGACCTCCTGCCCTGCACCCCACCTTCCTTTGAGGAAGCCACCACGGCCTCCATCGCCACCACCCTGTCGTCCACCTCCCTCTCCATCCCGGAGCGCTCCCCTTCAGAGACATCAGAGCAGCCCCGGTACAGGTGGGCGCGGCTGTTCCGCGTGGGTGCTGGGGGGGGGGGCACCCACTCGTCACCGCAGCGCTGACCGCCCGCCACCTGTGTGCCTTCCCCACAGGCGCCGCACGCAGTCTTCAGGCCAGGACGGCCGGTGAGCCCCCCTCCCCAGGTGCCCACCGCCTTCTTCAAGGGCGGCAGCCTTTGGCCTTCACCCCGCAGACACTGCAAGCCTGGCCGGCTTCCAGAACCTTCGACCCTCCTGCATCTCAGGTCCAGACACCCAGCAGTGCCCGGCTCCCCAGCTACGGGCCGCTGGGCCCATGGCCACCTGCTTGTGCTGCGCACACCCTCGGGCCACAGCGGGACCCAGCGGCTGCTCCCTCGCGGCCCCCAGGCTAGGACCCCCGGGGACCAGGAATCAAAGGCAGCCATGGGGTCAGGGGAGGAAACTGAGGCTGGGCGTCCCCTGCAGGCCCCAGGAGGAGCCCCACGTGGAGGACCTTCAGAAGATAACGGTGCAGGTGGAACCCGTGTGCAGCGTGGGGATCGTGGTCCCCAAGGAGCCGGACGCGGGGTGAGTGAGTGCCTTCCCCATTCAGAGATGGTGACTTGACCCGGATTCTGCACCAGCCTGTGTCTAGGGACGTGTGGCTGTCACGGTCACCCCAGGCCTGGGGAGGCTGAGGCGGGACAGTGTCTTAGTTAGGCTTGTGTTGCTGTGGTAAACACCGTAAGCAGCGTGGAGAGGAGAGGGTTGATTATCTCAGGTCACACTCCTCCGTCGGGAGGGAAGCCGGGCCAGGCACTGACAGGCCATGAGGGGTGCTACCCCGGGGCCTCAGCTGGCTTTCTTCGTGGCTCTGTGGGGTGGCCCCGCCCACAGTGGGTGGGGTGGGACACTCCCCCATCAATCAATCAATCAAGAGACCGTCACCGTAGGCTGGGCATAGTAGCAAATACCTTTGGACACGGGAGGTTCCGGGTTCAAGGCCAGTCTGGTCTAGAGAAGGAGTTTCGGAACCGTGTCTCAAATGCACACGTCAGTAAAGGAGGAGGAAAACGCCTTGCACACAGAACAGTCTGCCAAGGGCGGTTTTCTCTTCGTGGGTCCATCTTCGAGGATGACACTGTCTTGTCCACAGAACTGGGCAGCACAGACAGCTGTGGGTTCCACACCCAAACACACTAGTGCCCCCCAAGGTGGAGAGGGAGTTGAGCGGTCCAGTGAAGGCTGGGAGGGTGGGCCGCTCACAGAACCGCCTAGGACGCCACCACTGTCCTGTGTCCCCAGAGCGGAGGCCCCCCCAGCTGGGGCATCAGCTGCAGCCTCTGTGGAAGTGGACGCCGCCAGCCAGGCCTCCGAGCCCGCCAGCCAGGCCTCGGATGAGGAGGACGCGCCCTCCACAGACATCTATTTTGTAAGTCCCCGAAGCCTCCCCACCCCCGTGGCCCCCGAGGTACCTGTGGACAGTCACACCTGCCTCTGTCCGGGGTCCTCACTCGGGGTGACAGGGGCAGGGCCCCTTCTTGGCCATGGGGAGACCAGAGCAAAGGCTGAGGCCCAGGAGAGTGGCTGGTCCTTCTGGGGGCAAGTTCTGTTCATGATGGTGGGGCCTGGGGACCTGGCCCTTCGTGGACAAGGCTGGTTCAGTCCAGGCCTTGGGGATCTGGGACCCTCAGTGACCCTTGTCCACCATGGGGAGAAACCCTAGAGGGGCTGTGGGTCCAGTGCAGGGTCATGGCCTATAAATGGGTCGGAGCCTCAGCTGCCCTTGGGGTCCGCCGGCCTGTCCCGGTGTCATCTTTTGTCCCTGGGGCCCGGGGTTGTCCGCACACGCACCTGAGACCCTCACCGCTTCCCGACTAACTCACCCACTGTCTACACTGCGCCACTGAGGCCCGGGCCCCTACCTGGCCCTGGAGAGCCCCAGCCAGGCCCGCGGTCAGCCCATGCTGGGGCTGAGGTGCCCATGCATTGCTGGTTCTGGCCTGGCAGCGCCCAGGCTGCGTCGTGGATTAGGTTCTGGCCTGAATGGCCGCACCCAGCCCACACCCCCGCTTCAGTCGCTCTGCCCTGCTCTGCCCTGCCCGCCCCCCTGCCTGGTTCCCCCCTCACCCTCTGCCCTCTCCTCTCTTCCTCCCCCCGCCCGGCCCGCCGTGTGGCCAGTTCGCCCACGGGAGATACTGGCTTTTCTCTCCCCGTCGTCAGCGACTGCGGGCCGTGACACCGAGCCACACGGGCACTGTAAGTGACCACAGACCGCCACACGTGGAGGTGGGCTCCCGAACACGGCACCCACGCCCCTTCTCTCCTCAAGTGACGGCTGGCCTGACCCGACTGGATGTCAGCTCCCCAGACCGGCACGGCAGTGCCCATCTTCCCCGTGTTCGGCGGGGTCCAGAGACCCCAGCCCGCCTGTGCCATGCCTGTGCACACTCTTACCACCCAGGCTCTGCCCTTCCCTCAGTAGCATACTTCACAGGAGGAGAAGCTGAGGCTCAGGCCACACAGGGCATCAGGTCCCCACCCCCCCCCATCACTGCACCGCTGGGTCACCTCCCAGTGCACGTGCCTGGGCCGCAGCACGGACCTCTGCATCAACAATGGGCACCAGGCCCAGAGAGGCTGAGTGACATGCCAGAGCTGCACCAGCACTGGTGTGGCCGGAACAGCATGGGGGACACACCTGTCACCCCAGCACTCAGAGTGGAGGCAGGAAGTTCGGGGATTTGATGGAGCCAGGGCCGGCTAAGGTGGGCGTGCCGAGCCCCAGCCTGCAGAGGAGACCCTGGTGGGCTCCTTGCAGGAGGTAGACCGCGGTTGCAGGAGGTAGTCGGCGGTTGCAGGAGGTAGACCACGGTTGCAGGAGGTAGAGACCGCGGTTGCAGGAGGTAGACCACGGTTGCAGGACGTAGACCGTGGTTGCAGGAGGTAGACCGTGGTCACAGGGCAGACCCGGCCCTGGGAGGTCGTCTTGGGCTCTTTGTCCACCAGCCTTGCTGTCTGAGGCCTTCCTGTACCTGGGACACCCCTCCCTGGGACCGGGCTGCTGGCCTGTGGCCCCTGTTCCCCCCAGGCTGCCCCCCTGGAGTTCTGGTTCTGTGGGAGTCCACTGAGGCTCGGCTCCGATAGAACTGCAGCGCCACGTCCTGTCTGGGAGCCCAGGGTGCTGGCCAGAGCAGGCCAGGGGACCAGGCCGGCCAGCTGGGGACAGTGGAGAGGAGGAGAGCCCTGCCCCTCCCCCGCTACCCCGCCTGCACCCCGGCTTCACTAACCGCTTCTGCCGCCACTGCTGCTTCCCCGGGGCCGAGGGTTGGGGCAGGCGCCCCTCACGGAGGGAACGGGGTTGCGGCTGCTCCCCAGGGTGGGTCCCCTCTTTTACTCTCTGTCTCTTCCTTCTGCCTGTCCGCTCCTCGCCCCCGCCTTCTGCACCCCTCCCGCACGCGCTGCGCAGCCCACCGACGAGAGGAGCTGGGTGTACTCCCCGCTTCACTATAGCGAGAGCGACACAGTAAGTCCCGGGCGGGCGGGAGGACCAGGCCGGAGCTCCTCCCTCCCCTGCCCCGCCTCCCTCCCTCCTCACCCATTCTTGCTCCTCTTGCTTCAACTCCCCCTCCCCCTGCTTTAGGCATAGGCATCTCTAGGTGTGCCTGCCAGGCGGGCCAGGGAAGCGGGGGACCTCTGGGCCCCCCACACCTGCAGCCCCGAGGCTGCACCCGAGGCCTGGTGGGCGGGGGGCGGGGGTCCCGCCCGGCCCTGCCCCGCCCTCCCTCACCCGCCGCTCTGGTTTTCGCAGTAACTTCTATGCAGTCCCCAGTCTGGAGCCCAGAGTCCTGTCACCCCAGCCACTTCCTGGAGGCGCTGCTCCCCACTGGGGCCCAGAGCTCAGCGACATCACCCCGAGGGCCCTGGCCCGACCTCATCCTCGTCCTCCCCACCAAAGGATGCCACCGGCCAGGCCTGTCCCCAGGATAGCTCGGGCCACCATCTGCCGCTACCTGTGCCTGTTGGGGCGGCAGCATTCAGAGCGCCCAATCCTGTATTTATTTTGGGTCCTTTTTTGCACGGAGAGGGAGCACAGGAGTGATGTTCCGGGAGACAGACAAAAGACGGAAAACCCAGGAAGAGGCTGCGGCCGCTGGCCCTGGATCAGGCTCCACACGGCCTCCCACGCTGGGGGACCCGCCTCAGCGGCCAGTGGCTCCAGTAAGGCCCACTCTCTCCAGGGCTCCCGCGGTGGCCTGCAGAGGGGACAGGCCTGGAGCCTCTGCCTGCCATCCCAGACTGTGCTCCTGAGTGGACGAGGCCCCCACCGCTGCCTCCGAAAGCCTCTCCGTCACCTCAGGTGTGGACCTGAGCAGACCAGAACTGGCCATGCCCTGTGGACTTCCTGCACCGTTTTACCGCCACAGGAAGGATGTCCCCAAGCACGAATGTCCTGCGGTTACAATCACACCTGGCGCTGCTGACTGGGAGAGGCTGTGTTGTCTGCCTCCCATCCCTGTGACGCCCTGAGTGGAAGGCATGGTGCCCTTCTTCTCAGGGACTCCCTGCAAGAGCAAGACCAGGCTCCAGAGTGACAGCCGGGTCCACAAACAACCACCAGATCCAGCTGTGTCCACCGGGACACCAGGGAGAGCCCACCACACCCACATGGGACTTCTGGAAGCGGTGTGTTGGGGACAGTCCTGTAGTGTCCCTGCGTCACGGATGCTCCACCCATGGTGTTCTTGTCGAAAGTCAGCGGGAACATTCTGAAAGCCAGGCTGCAGCTCCAGCACACAGCCCCAGCTCAGCCCCACGGGCCCCGGGGTTGTACCTTCAGGGACACAGACGTCAGGACCTGGCTGGCTGACGGGGACCACAGCAGACGAGTAGGCATTGAGGAGCGTGATGCAGCCCGTCCTGCCGGGGTGGGTTCCCTTTGTGGCAATGGAGGGCGTGGAGCCCGGGATCAGACCCTTGCCGGTGTGCTCACGGGGGCCGCAGTAGCCGTGATGGACGGATGCCTGCTCCGGACCTCCCACCGTCACGCCCACTGCTTGCTGACGGAGTCCTGTGTTTGGGGACCTGCAGGTGGCAAGTGAACCCCATGTGGTGAGCCGCTGAATGCGTTGACTCAGGCTACAGAGGCAACGTCTGTTCTTGCACAAACCCCTCCGGGGAGGCATTGTGTCATCCCTGTCCTCCCAACGCTTGGAAAGGTAAGGCAGGAGGACTGAGTCAAGTTCCAGGCTAGGCGGGGCTACAGAGTGAAATCCTGCCTCAAGAGTCCAAAAGAGAAAGAAAAGAGGAAGAAAAATCCCAGGGCTGGCGCTGCTGCTCCTTGGGCAGAACTCACCCAGCAGCGGGAGCCCTGGGTTCCATCCCAGCACGCGGGAGGTGCCGACAGTGAGCAGTTCCAGGTCATCCTTGTCTATACATCCAGTTGGAGGCTGGCCTGGGTTACATGACACCCTCTCAAGAGAGAATCTGTACATAACTGTGTGACTCCCACCCTGTACCCCGTCCTGGTCTCTCCGACGGCCTCTATCGCCCCACCGTGGACGGCGCGTGAACTGTACTGTAAGGACCAGAGGCTCCTCCGAGGCTGAGGTGTCCTCGGTCCGCCTCTGTCCCCCCCAAGCCATCCCAGCAACTCCCCTGTCCGGCCCCACAACAACCTCAGTGCAATATACCCTCCCCGTGGGGTCCCTTGGCACGGTACTGTCTCCGCAGCCCTTCCGTCCCCACCCCACCTCTCCGGGGGTTAGAAATCGCATCGCACACCCTCACACCGTCCCGTTTTTATTGCTGAGTCCATTCGGAAAACTACAAACCTCGTGTGTCTTACTCATCAGGGCGAGGGAGTCCCAGGTCCTCAGCCCCTGCGGTCTGGTGTGTGACAATCCAAGCACGGTGTCCCCCGGCACCAACCAGGGGGCCTTGTCCCTCCAGTGCAGCCGCTGCTGGCCGCGGCCGGCCTCCGTATGCAGCCCGGGCTCCCGCCCCACCCGCCAGCCCCTCTTTTGGAGATCTCTAATAAATCGGGTATAAACAGCTCGTCTCCGACGACTTGGGCGCGCGCCGGTGTCTGGGGTGGGAGGCCCGGGTGACACCCCATCTGCGGCGGGGGGCGTGCCGACGACCCCGCTTCAAGCCGCACTTGCCGCGGCTGTCCACTTCCACCCGGCCGGGCGCCCTGCACCGAGCCGACCGGCCGACGGCGTCGGTTCCCGAGCAGCGCCCGGGAGTCCGCGAACGCTCCCGTCCGGACCTGGGTTCCACTTCCGCGGGCCCGCCACGTGCACAGGCTGGCCTCACAGCGGAGGCCTCCGTGACGTTCCCGGGGCTCGGGGACTCCAGGTTTCAGACCTCCGCAGGCGCCACACCCCTAAGTCCCGCCGCGTGAGCCTCGCCGTCTCCCGGGCGCAGCACTGCTCAGCCGCCCTTCCTGGATCCATTAGTCCCGCCCTCAGGTCCGCATCTGTCACTCGTGCGGCCTAGGCCCCGCCCGCTGAGGCTCCACTTCCGGTCCATTCTGGTTCACGGTTCCTGGTTGCCTGGCCTCTCCCGGCTCCGCTTCCTCGATCCCGCCCCCTCAGGTCCTGATTGGTCCGCCACGCCCGCTGACCTACGCCTGTCAACGCGGTTTACCAGACCCCGCCCCTCCCCGCCCCTGTCACCGCCTCTCCGGCTCCTCCCCAGGCCCCGCCCCGCTCTCCCTGGCTTCCCTCACCCGCCCAGCCTGGCTCCAGGCTGTCAATCTCCGACAGCCCCGCCCACTCCCTCTCCCCCTCCTGTAGCTGCTAGGTTCCGCCTCCCCAGGCCCCGCCCCATGCAGGCCCCCATCCTTTGACCCCGCCCACCCGGACGCCTCTTCCGCCTTGTAACCGCCTCCTCTTGGTTCCGCCTCCACAAGCGCCGGCACGCTCGGCCCTGATTTCCCAGGCTCCCTAGGGCGCGAGGACCCCACCCGCCCACCGGGGTCAGTCTCTCTCACTGCCTGCATGGCGGTTCGCCCCGCTTCCTCTGACGGCGACCCTGTCCGGGTCCGTCACGCGTGCCAGACTTGAGAACCCTAGAGATACCCGGGAAGCTGCGTCCCCGGAGTCCGAGGCGGAGAGATGAAGTCGCTCTCCGGAACCGGGCGCGCACTAGGCAGCCCCGAGCGCGCCGCGGCGAAGGAAAGCCCCCGGCGCCAAGCCCCCCGGTTGTTTACGTCAGCGCGTGCGCGGCGCCCGCCGCCAAATGGGTCGCGACACTCGCTCGCGCTCGCGGTCCGCGGGGCGCAGGGCTCGGAGACGCCGGAGCCGCAGCCGCAGCCGGAGCCGGAGCCGCAGCCGGAGTCGGAGTCGGAGCCGGAGCCGGAGCCGGAGCCGCAGCCGCAGCGGGAGCCATGGACGGAGCAGCCGGCGGCGCCGGGAGCGGGACGGGCGGCGCGAACGGAGGCGGCGCAGCCGGGGGCGCAGGTGAGCGGCCCGGGGCCGGGGACGGCGGGCGGTGCGGCCCGGGGCCGGGGGCGCAGGGAGAGCCGGGAGCGCAGGTGAGCGGCCGGGGGCCGTGCGAGCAGGGAGAGCCGGGAGCGCGCTCGCCACCCGCCCTTCCCTAGAACCCAGGCTGGCCCCGAGTCCCGGGAGCGCGGGCTGCGTGCGCCCTGGGCTCTTGGTTGACGTGCAGTTCGGACAGTTTAGCCAGGGTTGGTGGCGCCCGCCTTTAATCCCAGCACTCGGGAGGCAGAGGCAGGGGGATCTATCTCGGTGAGTTCGAGCCCAGCCCGGGCTACAGCGTTCCAGAACAGCCAGGGCTACGCAGAGAAACCCCGTCTCAAACCCCTCAAGCCCCCTCAAAAAAAAAAAAAGGAGTGTGTGTTTCTCCATAGCTAAGCTCTCCTGTTCAATTCCTTTTCTCAAATGGCTGTAGTTTGTTGGCAAAAGACTGACCGGGACACCATCCGTACTGGGGTTACTCCAACAGCCACTTTTTTTTGTGTGGGTGCTTGGGATTCGAACTCATGTCCTCAAAATGTTACCTGGTGGTGCTTTTTCCTCTTTCATGGTTCCCGGGATGTCAGAGAAGCCACCCGCTGGGCCTCAGTCCTTCGACCTGTCATCTCAGTGGGACTCGATGGTACGGTACACGCCAGTGACCCCAGCACTTCAGAGACGGACCAGGGCGTTTCTGGACACTGGTGGCCAGCCTGGGCTGTAGAGGGAGAGCCCCCTAGACCGAGGAACATAAAGATGATATTCCAAATAAACCAATCTCCATCTTCCTCTGATTTCATAGACCAACCAGCTCGTATGCCCACCTCGGGTACCCTGGAGGTGGTCAGCCCTCCTGTTCCCACCGCATTGGCTCCCGGTCTGTCCCTGCCCAGGACTTTGGTCGATGCCCAGCATTCCACCCCCCATTTCCTCGGGCCTAAACTTGGCTCCTTTAAGAACCACTCTCATTTAGTAGTGGTGCAAATCTTTAATTGCCACACAGGCAGATTTCTGTTTGTATGAGTTCAATGTCAGCCTGGTCTGCAGAGCGAGTTCTGGGACAACCAAGGCTACACAAACTGGAAATAACTAGAAAACAGAGAAATACACACACCTCAGATCCCACCGGCAGCTCCTCCGGGGTTGTTTGTTTTAGGCCTGAGGCTTGTCCGGCCATGCTCTGTAGGGCAACCTAGCATGTGTGGGCACCAGTGTGGTTTGCAGGCTGCTGAGACGGCAAGGCGTGTGATCTCAGGGTTGGCCGTTGTGACCTCAACACCCAGAATGGAGCCTCAGTGGAGCTGGCACTGAGGAGGCCTTGGTGTGTCCTCCCCACAGGTCAGACTTGGAGGGAGACCGGCGGCAGCGGCGGCAGAGGTCTGGGAGGCGAAGCCGGAGCCCTCGGCCACCCCGCTGGCCCTCCCAGGACCAGTCCTCTCGGTCTGACTCGGGCGAGGAGCGGCCATGGGGCTCCTGGGCCAGGCACGGTGGCCGGCGCTCCTGGTCCCCGGCGTCGTCGGCATCGAGCTCGGAATCGCCACGACGCTCCCGGAGCCCGGGGGCGGCTGCCCTGGCCCTGAGCCAGCAGCAGAGCCTGCAGGAGCGGCTGCGGCTGCGGGAGGAGCGGAGGCGGCGGGAGGAACTGCTGAAGGCCTTCGAGACGCCCGAGGAGAAGCGGGCGCGGCGGCTGGCCAAGAAGGAGGCCAAGGAGCGCAAGAAGCGCGAGAAGATGGGCTGGGGCGAGGAGTACATGGGCTACACCAACACGGACAACCCCTTCGGGGACAACAACCTGCTGGGCACCTTCATCTGGAACAAGGTGGGCGCCGCCCCGAGCAGACCGTCCTGCCCCGGGGCCTGAACCGCGCTTTCTTCAGCCCAGCTCCCGGGGGGGGGGGGGGGGGGGGGGGGGGGGGCAGTAGACCCCGCACGTTGTGCTTCCGAGATCCTACCTGGCATGCATCTGTGCCGTCACCAGGCTCAGTCTGCCACCAGCCCCTCCTCTGAGCCCTGGAGACGGCGGGGTGTGAGGGGCGGCCCCCACCCCACCTGCGGGGTGCCGAGGCCGCAGCGCCAGAAAGCCCGAGATAAGAGCACAGCTGTTGGGTGACAGGCGGGGCCCCAGGGGCTGCATTGGGGGAGAGCCGACCCCAGGAACCTACCGTGGACCCTGGGGTCCGGGGCACTCTGCTGTCTCCCGTGGCAGCGTGGCGGACTGGGGCTGATGGGCGTGGCCGCTGCTCCCCGTAGGCGCTGGAGAAGAAGGGCATCAGCCACCTGGAGGAGAAGGAGCTGAAGGAGCGCAACAAGAGGATCCAGGAGGACAACCGGCTGGAGCTGCAGAAGGTGGGCACAGGCGGCCTCCAGTCTGGCCCGCGGGGTCAGGCGCGCTGGGCCCTCCCCGCCCTCACCGCGCTTTCTCTGCTGCCCCAGGTGAAGCAGCTGCGGCTGGAGCGCGAGCGCGAGAAGGCCATGCGGGAGCAGGAGCTGGAGCTGCTGCAGCGGGAGAAGGAGGCGGAGCACTTCAAGACCTGGGAGGAGCAGGAGGACAGCTTCCACCTGCGGCAGGCCAAGCTGCGGTGCGGGGGGACCCCAGCGGGCCTCCTGAGACTGGGGGGGTGGGGACCCGCACAGCCCGGCCGTCCTACCCTGGTGAGGGCCAGGGTCGGCCGGGGTCACGCGAGCTCTGGTCCTGACCCTGCCCCGTCCCCTTCCACAGTTCCAAGATCCGCATCCGCGACGGGCGGGCTAAGCCCATCGACCTGCTGGCCAAGTACATCAGCGCCGAGGACGACGACCTGGCCGTGGAGATGCACGAGCCCTACACCTTCCTCAACGGCCTCACCGTGGCCGACATGGAGGACCTGCTGGAGGACATCCAGGTGCTCCAGAGCTCAGCGCGCTGCAGTGACTGCCTCGGCCCCTCATGGCCTCCCCCTCTCACACTCCTCCCTCTCGGCCCCCCAGGTGTACATGGAGCTGGAGCAGGGTAAGAATGTGGACTTCTGGCGCGACATGACGACCATCACGGAGGACGAGATCGCCAAGCTCCGCAAGCTGGAGGCCTCGGGCAAGGGCCCAGGTGAGCGGCCTGTCGGGGCTGTCGGGGTTTGGGGGGCTGTCGGGTGTCGGGTGCTGGGCCGTCTCGGGTCAGCGGCTCTTCCGCCTGCAGAGTCCGGGGCTTCAGCCGGGGCAGTTGGTGTCTACAGGGGCAGGACCATCGTCCTCACTGCGGCCTGAGTGCAGCCGGAGCACCCAGCAGGGGGCTGGGGGGGTCTCCAGCCCCCCCTGAACCGCCCCGTCTTGCAGGTGAGCGCCGGGAGGGGGTCAACGCCTCGGTGAGCTCCGATGTGCAGTCGGTGTTCAAGGGCAAGACGTACAACCAGCTGCAGGTCATCTTCCAGGGCATCGAGGGCAAAATCCGCGCCGGGGGCCCCAACCTCGACATGGGCTACTGGGAGAGCCTGCTGCAGCAGCTGCGGGCGCACATGGCCCGGGCCAGGTGAGCCTCCCTCCCTGTGCCCTGTCCGTCCCCTGTCCGTCCCCTGTCCGTCCCCTGTCCATCCCCCGTCCTCGGTCCCCCGTCCGTCCCCTGTCCCCTGTCCGTCCCCTGTCCCCCGTCCGTCCCCCGTCCCCCGTCCGTCCCCCGTCCCCCGTCCGTCCCCCGTCCCCCGTCCCCTGTCCCCTGTCCGTCCCCCGTCCTCGGTCCCCTGTCCGTCCCCCGTCCCCTGTCCCCTGTCCGTCCCCCGTACCCTGTCCGTCCCCCGTCCGTACCCTGTCCCCGGTCCGTCCCCCTGCTCCCGTCCACCTTGAGAGCTGTGGGCCCCGCCCGCCTGCTCAGCACGGTGCTGTGACCGTGGCCGCTGACTGCTGCCCGCCCGCCTTGGTCACTGGATGTGCCCGGTCCCAGCAGGCTCCCTCCCGCCAGCGCCCCTGCCCGACCGACCGCTTGGCTAACGCCGTCCTGAGGGCCAGGCTTGGGGCCGCAGGGAAGGCGTCCTGCCGAGGGGCTGCGATGGTGACCCCTGCTGTCCCCCAGGCTCCGTGAACGGCACCAGGATGTCCTGCGGCAGAAGCTGTTCAAACTGAAGCAGGAGCAGGGGGTGGAGAGCGAGCCGCTGTTCCCCATCCTCAAGGCCGAGCCCACGGCCACCCACAGGTGAGGCCCGGGGCCGGCAAGTGGGGACCCGGCAAGGGGGTGAACACCGGGCGGGCCTGCGCCCCACTCTGGGCCTCACCCTCCTACCTGTGGGCCTCACCCCTGCGTTTGCCTCCTGCAGCCCCGAGCCCGAGGAGCCGGACCCCAGCCCCGGGCCCTCCGGGGAGCCCGCCGAAGCCGAGGGGGCGCCGGCCCCCGGGGAGGCAGGGGAGGCGTCGGCGGCGGGGGCCGAGGCGGCGTCGGAGGCGGCGGAGGGCGAGGCGGTGCTGATGGAGGAGGACCTGATCCAGCAGAGCCTGGCCGACTACGACGCCGGCCGCTACAGCCCGCGCCTGCTCTCGGCCCACGAGCTGCCGCTGGACGCGCACGTGCTCGACCCCCACGAGGACCTGCAGCGCCTGCAGCTCTCCCGCCAGCAGCTGCAGGCCACAGGTGGGGACCGGGCCGCGGGGGCGGGGGACACGGGGGTGTGGGGGGGAGCCCGCGGCTGACCCCTGGTCCCCACAGGCGATGCCAGCGAGAGCGCCGAGGACATCTTCTTCCGGCGCGCGCGCGAGGGCATGGGCCAGGACGAGGCGCAGTTCAGCGTGGAGATGCCGCTGGGCGGCCGCGCCTACCTGTGGGCCGACAAGTACCGGCCGCGCAAGCCGCGCTTCTTCAACCGCGTGCACACGGGCTTCGAGTGGAACAAGTACAACCAGACGCACTACGACTTCGACAACCCGCCGCCCAAGATCGTGCAGGGCTACAAGTTCAACATCTTCTACCCCGACCTCATCCGCAAGCGCGCCACGCCCGAGTACTTCCTGGAGGCCTGCGCCGACAACCGCGACTTCGCCATCCTGCGCTTCCACGCGGGGCCGCCCTACGAGGACATCGCCTTCAAGATCGTCAGCCGCGAGTGGGAGTACTCGCACCGCCACGGCTTCCGCTGCCAGTTCGCCAACGGCATCTTCCAGCTCTGGTTCCACTTCAAGCGCTACCGCTACCGCCGGTGACGGCCGTGCCGCGGGGCCAGCCTGGGCGGCGCCGGGGGGCAGGGGGGGCCGCGGCCAGGCTCCCCCGCAGCACCGTCCGGGCGCCCGCCTGTCACCAACACTGCGGGCCGCGGCCCCCGTCCCCGCCCGTCCGGGAAGGGTTGTGACTGTTTCTCTAGACAGACTGCTGGGGGGGGGGGGGCACCCCGTTCCGTCCCCACGGACTTGTTCTTCCGGGGACCCCATGTGGTTTTGATACGTTTAATAGAAAGCTTATTCTAGACCGGCTCCGTGTCTGAGTCACAGCTGAGGCCGCGGCGGGCGCAGACACCACACCCAGGACTGGGGTCTGCTCCGCCCCCCGAACCCAAGACGCCAACGTCTGGGACGTGGCTGTCACCACCGTAGGTCCTGGTTGGCACCGGGGGCCACCGAGGACGCCCCTGCAGCGCAGCAACGCTCACCCTTCCGGCCCGGGGGACCGTGGGGCAGCACCCATGGGCACTCGACCCCAAAGGCCCCGCCGGGCTGGGTTGGGAGAGCCGGGAGCATTTGAGCTTAGGAGTCACTTGGGTGCGTGCTCAGAGCACAGCGTGCGGGCCTCAGTTTCTCTGCCTGGGCCAGAAGGGGGGGTCTCCCTCCCACCTACCCGGTGGCATCTCCAGCCTGCTGGATCTCGTGTGTGCACAGTCCACACACTCCCTGGCCTCGGGAGACCCTGAGGGGCCCAGACGGGCGAGCAGGCCCTGCCCGGGGAACCAGACCCTGGGCACTGGGGAGCCGAAGCCACGAGTGAGCCTGGCGAGGACGCAGACCGTCCCCTCGGGTGCCCTGATGTCCCAGAAACTGCAGCTCCCGATCCAGCCTTTCCTTCCTTTGGCTGAGTCCAGAGCTAAGAATAGGCACCCCCAGCCTGGCCCCCGCCGCGGCGGAAGCCACAGCCACAGGGGGTACATCCTGAGCCTGGCCTCCTCATCCACCCCAGCTGCAGCCTGCTCCTGGCCTTGAGCCCTGTGTGCAGCCAGGAGCCACGGGTGCTCTTGGCTTCACATCTCTGCCTCAGTTTCCCCATGCATACCAAGCTCTGTCGCCTCCATTGCAGAAGGGACACAGCACAGCTGCGTGTCCTTTGACCTTTGCCTGGTCTAGACCAGACATGTCCAGAGGAAAAGAGGGCAGCCGCTACCCCATGCCCACCCCCGTGCCCACCCCCGTGCCCACCCCCCTGCCCACCCCCCTGCCCACCCCCGTGCCCACCCCCGTCCCTTAGCCTCGGGAGCGGCCTCAGCCTCGAGCACAGCTCCGCAGGGCATCACACTCCCTCCCACGGCTCCCGCCAGACCGGAGGACGCCCCAGGCCCGGCCCCCAGATCCAGGCCTCGCACCTCCCTACAGCGGTGATTCCCACCACACTGGGGAGCTGGGGTCCTTGCCCTGACGTAGAAACTGGGGTGGCAAAGGCAGGTCCAGCTGGAGCGAACTCCAGAAGGAGCGACAGGGACCTTGGGGCCACCGGAGGAGAGGCGGGCCAGAGTTCAGGGCTGAAGAGACATCAGCCAGGGGGCCCCCCAGGAGTGAGGCCGGAAGGGGGGGCGGGCCCACAGGGAGGGGGCTTCCTGCTGCTGACAGGCGTCTGGTTGACCCCGGACAGAGTGGAACTGGGTGGGTTGGGGTCACGGCCAGGCCAGGCATCCTGTTCCCCACCAGGCTCTGTCCTGCTCAAGTGTGTGAACCGAGGCAGAGGCCCAAGGTCGCCTCCTGGCCCAGATGTCCCCTCGGGCCACAGCTCACAGGACAGCGCAGCCCCCAGGGCTTCGAGGGGGGGGGAAGCACCCACGGGCCCACTCCATCGCCGTGGGGCAGCCTGGCATCCGGCCTCCCCCGCTCTGCCCCTCCCCCACCGCCCCCTCCAGCCCTGTGGCCCCCGAGGCCCCTGGAAGTCGCCTGGACACCAGGTCCCCCCGGCCCGCTGCGGCCTTCCCAGGACCAGCCCCATGTGGCCGCGCGGTTCTTCCCACACGGCCGGCCGGGCCGGGTCGCCGGCCTGTCAACAACCCAAGGCTGTCACCCTGTGCCCTGCCGGGTTCCCACCCTAGCCCGGCACCGGCTGCGGGGCGAGGCCAGCTCAGGGGGCGGGGCCGTCGAGAGACAGACAGGCAGAAAGACAGATGGAGACAGGGCGGGCCGGGAGACAGCCTCGCTGTCACATCCCCGAGTCCCGTGCCCCTGGGGGTCCCCAGGGCTAAGCCATCCACCCAGGGCCTCTGCTGGGGCCGCTCCTCGGCCTGTGACTCGGTTTCCCCACAGATCTTTGCTCCCTGCCCTCTCTGCCTGACCTGGGAAGGCACAGAGGGTGCTGCCTGCTCTGCTTCTGGGACACCACAGCGACACCTGGTTCTGACCCGTGGGTGAGTCCCTCCCTCCCTCAGGAGACTTCACACTGACCCCCCAGGGGAGCTCTGCATGGTCCCTCAGGGCCTGGACCCATCGCCCACTCTGCTGAGGCCACGACCCCTGGGGTGTGGTGACAGCGGCCAGGTCTCCAAGTCCCCTGAAGGGGATGGGGTGCGGCTTTTACTCTGGTGGTCTAGCCTGGACAAGTGTGGTTCCCCTGGAAGCACATGGGTATCCTGGTTCCCTGTGTCTGGACCAGGCCGGTTCAAGATGCTCAGGTGGGCTGGAGCTGGGGTGACTCGGGGTGCGTGCGCACACGGAGCTGGGGTGACTCGGGGTGCGTGTGTGCGCGCACGCATGTGCACGCGGGGACACACTGACTCGCTCAGAGCTCAGGCCTCGACTCCATTGCACACACCGGGACACTGAGGCCCAGGCGGGGCCTCCGCCCCGCATCACTAGGGATAATACCTGCACCCCGGGGCCTCGGCACAAACAGGAAGTGGCCCGGCCCTGTGGGAGGGAGGGGAACAGCCTGTGGTGAGCCCCGAGGGTCTGTGAGGGTGTGGGCATCCACACCAGGTGTCTGGGTGCTGGCTGAGCCCTCCCAGAAGCCTCTCCGGGAGCAGATGGGGTCGAGGCGCTGCCTCCTGGGGCTCTGGACACCCAGGTGTGAGCCGAAAGCCACAGGGGCGCAAATTCATTGTAGGGGAAACCAAGGCTGCCTTCGGTGGGGGTGGAGGCGCCAGGGCCCAGGCTGCCCTGGGGCCCCGTGGGGAAGGCCTGGGGGGATGGATGAGCCGGGCGGGCGGGGAGGAGGAGGAGGGGCCTGGCGCTCAGAGCCCAGCCACACACCACATTCCTCGAGGCTGGATCGCAGCCACGGTGCCTGGGCCTCAAGGAACAGGGACCCGAGCCCCGGGGCCCACGTAACAAGGACGAGGCCCCATCGCCGACAGAACACTGCTGCCCGCCCCCCCCAAAAGCAGGGACAGAGCTGAGGGGCGCAGAGCCACCCTCGGGGGGTTCGGTCAGCCACCCCACACCCCAGGACTCAGGACCGGAGGATTCTAGGATCCCCAGCACACTGGGGGTCGGGGTGGGAGCTGGGGAGAATTCTAGAACCCTAATCCAGGTGCTGCGGCCTGTGCCTGCCATCCCAGCAGGAGCTGGAGGCATGTGGTGAGTCCCAGGCTAGCCCAGTCTACACGGTGGTCAGGCCGACCGCAGCAAGGCTCCCGGGCCCTGGACTTCCCAGGCCCTGAGCTCCTGCCCTGAGGCTGTGGAATCTGATGAGACGCTGCTGACGCTGATGAGCTGACGCTGCTGAGCGTCTCCCCGGACCACACAGGGGACCACACAGCCCGGGCGGGCGGCCAGCCAGCACCGGAGGCTGCCAGGCCCAGCCTGGGGTCTGGCCTGGGCAACTTGAGCCAACCATTATCACCTGAACCCCAGGGGAGGGAGCAAGTGACAGGGGGGAGACTGGAAACCGTCGTCCACCCTTGGCCGGCCTGCCCTGGGGCACAGTGGGTGTGAGGACCAGAGCCAGGCCGGGCCAAAGACTGGGGCGGTGACAGAGGAGGGGCAGCCGCCTCGGAGGGGGCGCGCCGGGGTCCCGGGGGGCCTGGTACAGAAACTCAAGAATGTGCCCAGTGCCTGGGAGCCAGGGCGACGCCGGCAAGGGCCGCGGAGACCAGCCTGTCCCCTCCTCCATCGCTCTGAGCCTCAGTTTCTCCTCTGCGGGCCCAGGAAGGCCCATCCGGCCGGTGGTCTGGGGCGGTGGGGCAGGGGTTCATACCCTCTGCAGCAGCCTGGGCTGCACGAATTGAGCACCTACTGTGTGCCGGGAGGAGAGAGAGAGATCACTGTTCTCAGCATCCGCTGGCTTCACAGGGGGGCGGGGGAGCAGGCTCCGTGGGATCAAGGACAGGCGCATCCGGCACCCTGAGTGGCCACCGCTAACACCCTAGAGCTCAGTGGGAGGGACGGGCCGGGGGGGGGGGGGGGCGCCAGGGCTGGCGCTGCGGCTCAGGGGTGAGGGTGATTGCAGCCCAGCTGGAGTCCAGGAGTCCAGCCCCGGAGCCCCGCGTGGTAAGAGGAGAGAGCCGGGTCCTGCCGGCTGCCCTCTGACCTCCGCCTCCCTGGGCTGCGCCTGGCTCGCTCCCATGTGTAAGTGAATAATGGAAAGGAAATGAAGACAGCAGGCCAAGCACGGTTCACACCGGAAATCTGAGGCAGGGGGACCACTGTGAGTTGCTTGCCGGCCTGGGCTGTGCGGGAACACAGTGACCTTAGGCGCGTGCCCACCTGTCTCTGGCCTTGGTTTGGCATTGGTTTTGTTTTAATCTCTCTGAGTAGCTGAAACTCACAGCCATCCTCCTGCCTCAGGCTCCCCGGTGCGGCGAGGGATCTGAGTGTTGCACAGTCTCCCGTTAGACAGCCTGGGTCCTGTGATGTGGCCCCTGCGCCCCTCGCAGGAGTGGTCCCCGGGGATGCGTCCCCGACGGGCTGTGGTTATTTTTTTGTTCCCAAAATGGAACAAGAACTTCTGGGTTCGTTTCTTATTATAAAAGTGACACGAGAAGTGGAGGACCGGTGAGGACCGGTGAGGACCGGTGAGGGCCGGTGAGGGCCGGTGAGGGCCGGTGAGGACCGGTGAGGGCCGGTGAGGGCCGGTGAGGGCCGGTGAGGGCCGGTGAGGGCCGGTGTGGGCCGGTGTGGGCCGGTGAGGGCCGGTGAGGGCCGGTGAGGGCCGGTGAGGGCCGGTCCAGTGAGCGGGCGTCAGGACGGGTACCAAACCAGGCCGGAGGATGGAGGGGTGACGGATGGGGAAGCTGAGGCCACGCTGCGGATGCAGGGACCAGGACTCAAACCCAGGGCTGCAGGAGGGACGAGGATGTAGAGTGAAGAAAGGGCGTTTGCTCCTGGGGCATGGAGGGCTGTGTAGGAGTTCACCACAAGCCATGGGCCCCAGTGACAAGCCCCGCTGTCTCTGCAGGTGAGCCCGATGGGGTGGTGACCCCCTCATCGCTGCCGGCTCGGGCGCCATGTGGGCCAACGGCAGCTCCCCGGGGCCGTGCTTCCGGCCGATGAACATCACGCTGCAGGAGCGGCACCTGATCGCGTCGCCCTGGTTTGCCGCGTCCTTCTGCGTGCTGGGCCTGGGCTCGAACCTGCTGGCGCTGAGCGTGCTGGCCGGGGCGCCGGCGCCGCGCTCCTCCTTCCTCACCCTGCTCTGCGGCCTGGTCCTCACCGACTTCCTGGGGCTGCTGGTCACCGGGGCCATCGTGGTGTCGCAGCACGCGGCGCTCTTCGCCTGGCAGGCCGCCGACCCCGGCTGCCGCCTCTGCCACTTCATGGGGGTGGCCATGGTGTTCTTCGGGCTGTGCCCGCTGCTGCTGGGCGCCGCCATGGCCTCGGAGCGCTTCGTGGGCATCACGCGGCCCTTCTGGCGCCCGTCGGCCACGTGGCGCCGCGCCTGGGCCACGGTGGCGCTGGTGTGGGCGCTGGCGCTGGCGCTGGGGCTGCTGCCGCTGCTGGGGCTCGGCCGCTACACCGTGCAGTACCCCG
Source organism: Peromyscus maniculatus bairdii (assembly GCF_049852395.1). NCBI lineage: Eukaryota > Metazoa > Chordata > Mammalia > Rodentia > Cricetidae > Peromyscus > Peromyscus maniculatus. The sequence goes on along the minus strand of NC_134873.1, from coordinate 2,902,232 downwards.
GCTCCTGGTGCTTCCTGACGCTCGGGCCGCGGCGCGGCGACGTGGCCTTCGGGCTGCTGTTCGCGCTGCTGGGCAGCGTGTCCGTGGGTCTGTCCTTCGTGCTCAACACCGTGAGCGTGGCCACGCTCTGCCGCGTCTACCACGGCCGCGAGGCCGCGCGCCAGCGCCCGCGGGACTGCGAGGTGGAGATGATGGTGCAGCTGGTGGGCATCATGGTGGTGGCCACCGTGTGCTGGATGCCGCTGCTGGTGAGTGTCGGCGCCAGGGCCACGGCGGGCCACGGAGGGCCACGGCGGGCGGGAGGGAGGCCCAGGGTCCACAGCCTCCGGGCTTCTCGGAGATACAGTGTCCCCGGGAAATGTTTCCAGGTCTGGGCAGGGCTGGTTCTGGAGTGGGACTTCGAAGGATGCACAGAAAATGCTGGGAAAGCGTCCTAGACAGCATGGGGGCCCTGGATGTCCGCGGGGCCCCTGGTGCCCGGGGGCCCCTGGTTGACGTGGGCACAAGGCCTTGCTTTCTTCTCTCTCTCTTCCTTCAGCAGACATTGATTATGTGCCGACTGTATACAGGCTTCCCCAACACAAGCAGATCCAGCTCTGGGCCTGGAGAGCTTGTGTGTGCCCCAGGCACTCAGACTCAGGCCAGCCTGGGCAACTGGGCCAGACTCTGTCCAAAATTAAAACCTGGTGGCGCCCACCTTTAATCCCAGCCCTCGGGAGGCAGAGGCAGGCGGGTCTCCGAGTTGAAGGCCAGCCTGGGCTACAGAGTGAGCCCTTTGTCTTGAAAAGTGAACAAAAGGAGGCTAGAGCCTGGCTCAGGGTGGATCGCTGCCTTGATTCCCAAGTTTGCTTTCTCTGCCTCAGTCCAGCTAGGGCATGAGCCAAAAGCCTGCTGCGCTCCTTCCCGGGCCCAGCAGCAGCAGCTCAGAGAGGTTGTCCACTCCCCCAAGGTCACACAGCACGACCCTGTGCTCCTGCAGGTCTTCATCGCACAGACCCTGCTGCAGACGCCACCTGTCATGAGCCCCTCCGGGCAGCTGTCGCGGGCCACGGAGCGCCAGCTGCTCATTTACCTGCGGGTGGCCACGTGGAACCAGATCCTGGACCCCTGGGTCTACATCCTGTTTCGCCGGTCGGTGCTTCGACGCCTGCACCCGCGGCTCAGTTCCCGGCACCGGGCTCTGTCCCTGCACCCACCCCCAGCCCAGGCCTCGCTCAACGGGCCCTGAAGGACAGTGTTACCCACGCCGCGTGCCCTCGGTGACAGCCACAGGCCCGTCCCGTCCCCAGAGCCCGAGTGCGGTGTGGACCAAAGGACGGGAGCCATCGACACAGGGTTGACTCCTCCGAACCCCAAGATGATGCTAGGGACGTCCTCCCTGAACCCCAGGCTCCCCCCAGCCCAGGGGTGCTTGGCTCACATGTGAGAGGCTCCTTGTCTCAGGCCAACCTGAGGGTCTGGGGACGCAGCTGAGACCCGGAGCCCAGAGTGGGGGCGTCCCCAACCTTGCCAGAGCCTGGATCCGGGACACCTGGCTCGAGGGTCCTCGACCTTGGGTGTTGGAAGCGTCCGTGGGGTCCCCAAGCCAAGGCCGGAGTCACCAACCTCTCCAGTTGACTCCGGCGTTTACGAGCCTCCCTCCCCCACGGCTGCTCAATAAATGGTTGACCAGGCGGCTGATGGAGCGTGCGAGGTATACAGCAGGCGCTCAGCGTAGCATCGTGGACCCGTTCGCCCCCCCCCCCCCGCAGCCCCAGGCAAACCACTCCAAGTGAGGGCTCAGGGCTCCTTTATTCACTGCCGCGGTCCCCAGGGTGCTCCCCGCCCCCCACGCCTTCCCCGGCCGGTCGGATCCTCTTACTCGGGGTTCTCAGCCGGGCTCCTGAAACTCAAGCCTCAGTTTCCACTGTCCTGCCCTCCTGCCGGGGTGAGGTCACCAGGCCAGTGGTGGCAACGGTCACCAGAGCCCAGGGGATGAGGCAGCTTACCCCTGGTGGGGGAAGGGCCCGGGGGCGGGGATAGCAGTGACCCGGATGGTGGGGGCTTCTGGGGTCCCGGCTGGGGCTTGGGTGAAAGGGCTGGCTTCTGGGGGGTGGGGGGGCCTTGTGACCTGGGGCCCGGGTGGGAGGCTGGGGGACCTGGCCCGGGGCAGGCTGTGGCCTGGCTTCCATCCTGAGGCCCAGGCCCGGGGAATTTGCTCAGAGCAGGCCTGGAGGCTCTTGGGGGGGGTGGGCTCGGAGACCGGGGTCCGGCCGGGGGGTCAGGCTGCGTTCTAGGCTCGAGGCCCGGGGTCTGGGGGTGGCGGGCGTCTCCGTCTCTAGAGCTGGACTGGCTGCTGGGGCTGGGGCCTGACTGGGCTCTGGCCCTGAGGGCAGGGCTAGCCTGGGCTTCGGCGCGTGCCGGAGCCGGAGGGATGGACTGGGTTCTAGAGGCCAAGTGGGCGCCGGAGCTGAGCGGCCGACCTGTGTCGAGCTGGGGGTCACGGCCGGCTCCAGCGGGCACCGGGGGCCGCTTTCGGGAGCCCTCGTCCGGTCCGCCCTCGGAACTGGACGGGGGTCTGGAGCCCGGCTCCTCGGCCGCTGCCCGTGGCCCAGACCCTGGCTGCCCGGCCTGACCCGCGTGGGCTCCGGAGCCGGGCCAGGCGTGGCCGTCTGTCTGGGTCCCCGAGTCGGACTGTGTCCCGGAGCCTGCGTGCCTTCCTCCGGGTGAGGAGGGCTGGGCGCCTGGCGGCGTCCTGGGTCCGGGCCTCGCTTCGGAAGTGGGGGGCGTTTGGGAGTGGGGCCCCGGTGCCACAGCGGACCGGCTTCCGGCCCTCGGCTGGGCCTCAGGGTCAGACTCGTCACTGAAGCCAGCTTGGGGTGCAGGGTGCGGGGAGGCGCTGGGGGGCGGGGCTGGGGAGCGGGGCTGGGGTCTGAGTCTGGAGCCTGCGGCAGCGTGGCCTGCTGGGGGCAGAGGTGTGAAAGTGGACCCGGCCCGGGGTCCTGAGCCACTCCAAAGGCCTGCAACGGGCCGGGCCCCGGGGGTGACGGTCTCGGAGCTGGGGTGGCGCTCTGAGCCTGGCTGCGCCTCAATGTTGGTCTGGGTTCTGGAGTGTGTGTGCGGGGCAGGACCTGGCGGGGTTCTGGAGTGTGTGTGCGGGGCAGGACCTGGCGGGGTTCTGGAGTCTGTGTGCGGGGCAGGACCTGGCGGGGTTCTGGAGTGTGTGTGCGGGGCAGGACCTGGCGGGGTTCTGGAGTCTGTGTGCGGGGCAGGACCTGGCGGGGTTCTGGAGTGTGTGTGCGGGGCAGGACCTGGCGGGGTTCTGGAGTGTGGCTGCGGGGCAGGACCTGGCGGGGTTCTGGAGTGTGTGTGCGGGGCAGGACCTGGCGGGGTTCTGGAGTGTGTGTGCGGGGCAGGACCTGGCGGGGTTCTGGAGTCTGTGTGCGGGGCAGGACCTGGCGGGGTTCTGGAGTGTGTGTGCGGGGCAGGACCTGGCGGGGTTCTGGAGTCTGTGTGCGGGGCAGGACCTGGCGGGGTTCTGGAGTGTGTGTGCGGGGCAGGACCTGGCGGGGTTCTGGAGTGTGTGTGCGGGGCAGGACCTGGCGGGGTTCTGGAGTGTGTGTGCGGGGCAGGACCTGGCGGGGTTCTGGAGTGTGTGTGCGGGGCAGGACCTGGCGGGGTTCTGGAGTGTGTGTGCGGGGCAGGACCTGGCGGGGTTCTGGAGTGTGTGTGCGGGGCAGGACCTGGCGGGGTTCTGGAGGCCGGCGGAGGCTCAGCCGTGACCTGGGCTCCAGCACTGGGGCCGGACCTCAGCCCTGGCTGGGCTCCAGAGCCAGGCTCCCTATCTGGGTGGCTCTGGGTTCTAGAACCCAGCTCACCCACACAGCCTGCATGTGTTCTAGAAGCGGGCTTGGTCTCAGGACAGAATGTGACCTGAGAGCCGCCCTGGGTTCTAGGTCTGGGTTTGGTCTCCGGCCTGGTGTGGGCTTCCGAACTACCCTGGGCTCTAGAACTGGGTCTAGCCTCAGAGCCAGCCTGGGTTCTAGGGCTAGGCTGTAGGGCAGATTCAGGGCGGGCTCTAGAACAGGGCTCAGTCTCAGGGCTGCCCTGCGCTCTAGAGCCGACCTGAAATTCCGGGTTGCCTTGGGTTACAGGACCAGGCCGCGTCCCAGGACTAGACTGGGTTCTGCAGTCTGTCTGGACCTCAGAGACGACCCGGGTTCCAGAACTGGGCTGGGATTCCGGCTGGACCTCAGCGCTGACTTGGGTTACGGAACTGGGCTGGACCTCAGCGCTGACTTGGGTTACGGAACCGGGCTGGGCCTCAGGGTGGGCCTGGGTTACAGAACTGGACCGGGTTCCAGAGCCAGGCCGGGTCTCGGGGCTGTCCTGCGTTCTAGAGCTGGGCCCGGCCACGGGCTTGAGCTGGGCTCCGGAGTCCGGCTGGGATTCCGCCTGGGCCTCGGACCTGACCTGGGCCTCGGACCTGGGTCTGGCTCTGGAGCCGGGCCGGGCCCCGGGGCTGTCCTGCGTCCTGCAGCGGCGCTGCGGCAGGGGGCTGGGCCCGGGGCTGCGGAGCCCCGCACACGCTAGCCACAGCCGTCGCGGGCGTCGCCGATGGCCGCCCACACCTCCACCACGAACTCGTCCGGGAAGGCGAACTCGCCCAGGACCGCGTCCAGGCCGCGCGCGAAGGCCTGGGCCCCCGCCGAGCTCCGCGCAGTCTCCACCACCGCGGCCGCTGCGGGTCGGACAGACAGACGGACGCACGAGGGGCGGGATGGACGGGCGGCCGGGCCACCGTGAGCGCGCGCGCGCTCGCCCGCCCGCCCCGGACCCCGCGCTTACCCGCGCCGCTTACCCAGCTCGGGGTCCCGGATGCCCATGTAGCTCTCCAGCAGGTCGTCCACCCTGCGCGCCGCCGCCGCCTCCACGTCGCTGGGCTGCGGACGGGAGAGCGGACGGGTGAGTGACGGCGGCAGGCCCCGCCCCCAGGAGAGCGGACGGGTGAGTGACGGGCGGCAGGCCCCGCCCCCAGGAGTGACAGACAGGTGACGGGGAGGGCGATTCGTTCTTCAGAGGTGGCCGTGGGGCCCCTGAAGCAAATCCTGAGTCTTTAAAGAGGTGAGCAGAGCAGGAGGTCTGGGTGGAGGGGACCAGAGGTGATGGGTGCCCTCTGACACACTTGGCACGCGTGTGAAAACACACGGACGCCCATCATCTGGAGAAATTCACACACAGAACCACGACTCTCTGTGCGGAGAGGACTGAGCCCCCAGGACCCCCGTAAAGGCGGAGGGGAACTGGATGCCCAGGCGTCCTCGGCCCTCCACACGCATGTACACACACACTCACTCACACACACATGCACGCGCGCGCACACACACACATGCACGCACACACTCACAGAGACACACTCACACACGCACACACGCGTGTACACACACACACACACACGCACGCGCGCACACACGGACACACATGTACACACTCAGACACAGACGCACACACACGCACCCCAGGCAAGACGTCACGACGTAAAAAACTCAGTTTTATAACTGAGTCAGGACCAGGTGGCACCCTGGCACCGGGAGCCGTTCCTGCCGTCCGTCCGTCCTCCAACCCGAACCCATCGCACGGGTGGGAAACTGAGGCTCTGAAGCTCAGGCTGGCCATCCCCCTGCCTCAGCCCCCCGAGTTCTGGGATGACTGTCCTGGGCCACCACCAGCACTCTGGGCTGCACAGGGTGCTGACTGTGGCCGCGCCATCGTAGTGCATCTCCAGGTGTGACTCAGTGGCCCCGAGCTCCTCACCGCCTCCTCCACGGTGGCGGCGCCCCCGGCGCGCAGACGCAGCGTCTCCCTCCCGCTGCTCACTTTGGCTTCCACAGGACACTTGCTGCTCCTGCTCCTCTGGCCAATCATATCTGGGGGACAAAGCAGAGACGGGCGGCTCCGTTTCGTGTGGACTGATTTCCGTGCTCTCTTGCAGACAGGGGCTTGGTCTATAGCCCAGGCTGACCTCGAACTCAGGGCTTGCCTGCCTCGGGCTCCTGAGGGCTGTGGAAGGACTAGGGGCTGGGGGCGTGGTCAGGGTGTAGCCCCGCCCAGAATCCTCAGGGTGTCAGTCTTTTTCCCCCAGTGAACTTCTGTGCCTGTCCCACCTTGCGGGGCTCCTGACAAGGAGCAAGGCCTCTCTCTGAGGGTAGCCTGGGCTATGAGGCTGTCTCAGAGAACCATGCCCTGCCTCTGGGCGCCCGGGCCCGCCGGGAGCAGCGTCCTCACCGAAGGCTCTGCGCGGCTGCACCAGGCGCAGGGTGAAGGGCTGGGACTTGGGCAGCTCGCGCAGCATCTTGGCCACCTCGTAGTGCCGGCAGCCCACGATGGAGTGGTCGTTGATGGCCTCGATGCTGTCGCCCACGCACACTGCCTCGATCCTGTTGATGATGCTGCCCTCCTTGATTCTCTGCGGGGAATCAGGCGCTGGTGGGGCCGCCCGGGCCGCCCTCCCGGGGTCCCAGCGTCCCCCCCCCCCCCCCGTCACCACACACGCAGGTACCTTGATGAAGGCGTATCCCGCCCCGTTGTCTGTGATGGTCAGACCCAGAGCGTCCTCCGTCTTGGTGACCTCCACCTCTTTGGTCTCTCCACGCACGTGCGCAAAGATGAAGTCTTCCAGCCCGATCTGCCCCCCCAGCAACTTCTGCATGTCCACTTTGTGACTGTTGAGGGTGCAAAACAGGATCTGTCCGGACAGGAGAGGGACCCAGAATCAGTCACGGCGGGGGCGGGGGGGAACCACCCTGTGCGCACCCTTTGGAGGTGCACGGTCCCTGCGGGCGCCCCCTGGGGGCCAGCGGCACCTGAGCCCCGCACGCGCGGGACAGTCGAGGCCCCCACTGCCCACCTGTGAACAGGGGGCCAGGCCTGACTGTCATCCCAGCACTCAGGAGGCTGAGGCAGGAGGATGACTCACAGTCTCAGACCTCCCCCAAATAAAAAAGTCTAAGCATCCTGGGTCACCACTGTAACCTCAGAAGCTGGGGAGCTGAGGCAAGGGGATGCTGCGAGCTAGAAGCCAGCTTGGGTTACAGGACCAGTTCCAGGCCAGCCTGGGCTACGAAGTGAGAGCTTCTCCTAATGAAACAAACAAAGGAATGGGAGCCGGCAAGATGGCTGATCTCCACGACCTACGTGGTGGAGGAGAGAACTGACCCCCAAGCTGTCCCCCGGCCTCCACTGTGAGCTCTGGTGTCCCCACATATGATAAAATAAAAACACACTAAGTAGCGGGGTACGCCTTTAATCCCAGCACTCAGGAGAGAGAGGCAGGCTGATCTCTGTGAGTTCGAGGCCAGCCTGGGCTACAGAGTGAGATCCAGGACAGCCAGGGCGAGACCTTGTCTCAGAGAAACAAAATTTAAAAAAAAAAAAAAAAAAAAAAAAAAAAGGAAGGAAAAAACAACAGCAGAGAAATGTAACGCAGAGAATTTAGTTCAAGAAATTAAAAGTGATGTTTTTTGAGACAGGGTCTCTTGTAGCCCAGGCTGCCCCTCTAGTTTACCATGTAGCTGAGGATGACTGACCTTGAACTCCCAACCCTCCTGCCTCCACCTTCCCAGTGCTGGGGTTACAGGCCTTACACCACTACACATGGTTTATCCTGCACTCTATCCATCTACCACCGAGCCACAAGCACCCTACTACTGAGCCACAAGCACCCTACCCAGTGAGCTGATTGACTCCCACCCACCAGCCACGGGGGCGTCCTGACGCCTGGGTCGGGTCCTCGGAGGATGTGGGAACCCCACTCCCACGGTCTCGTCGGGTTTTTCCGTGGCATGCACACGGGTCCCGGGCGGGGCCCGGGGTCTGCCCTCACCTCGGTGGGCGCGATGCCGAAGGCCTCGGCGATCTTGGCGTAGAGCTCGCGGACGTTGGTGAAGCCCTCGATCCTGCCGGTGGGGCTGCCGTGCGCCAGCTGCGTGCGGAACACCAGGCGCGGGCGCGCGCGGGCGGGGGGCTCGGTGGCCCCGGGCTCGCGGGGCGCAGCGCTGTCCATGGCGCGCGGGGTCCGGCGCGTCTTGCGCCTCCCGCCCTGGGCCGGCGACAGCTGAGCCGGGCGTAAGCGGATCCGGGAACCCGAGCCGCTAGGGGGAAGGTGAAACCGCGCCGGGACCAGCCGCGCAGCTCCCCGGGGACCCGCGAGCAACAAGGGGACCCCCCCCCCTCGGCTCCGGGTGCTGTGCGCAGTCCTGGTGTCCTGGGGAGCCCCGCCCCTGGCCTCTCCCCCCCCCCCCGCCCTGCCTGTCCACTCCCGCTTCCTCCCTCTGCTCAGCCACGCGTGCTTTCCTCCTTGCCCGGCCCCAGGGCCCTAGCACAAGCTGCGGCCTCCGCTGGGACTCGGTCCCGGAGCTTCCAGTGAGTTCTTCCTCACCTGTTTATCCAAAGACCACCTGCTGCCCGCCCTGTACCTCCGAACCGCTCCTCTAAGAAGTGTTGTTTTTGAGGCAGAGTCTCAGTGTAGCGCAGATCGCAGATCGGCATGGAACTCCACCTGATCCTCCTGCCTCGACCTCCCCAGTTTTGGGATGGAGACCCAGGAATGTGATGGCATAGACCTGAGCCAGGTCTAGGGAGTGCAGGCGGGGGGAGGGGGGGGGGAAGAGACAGCTGGGGCTGTGTGAGTGTCCTAGGTTCTCAGGACAGAGTGCCACAAAGGAGGTGGGGAAGAGAGGGGGGGAGAGGGGGGAGGGAGAGAGGGAGAGAGAGAGAGAGAGAGAGAGAGAGAGAGAGAGAGAGAGAGAGAGAGAGAGAGAGAGAGACTAGGAATGGGGACACCCCAAGCCCGGAGGAGGTGGAGCCATGAGGATGAGGAATTTAAGTTCATCCTTCGCTACACAATGCATTCCATGTAGCTAGCCTGGGCTACATGAGGAGACCTTGTCACAAAACAAAACTCAGAACTAATTAATTCTCCTTCAGTTCTTTTGTTTGCTCATTAGTTTGTTTTTTTTCTTTGTTTTGGTTTGTTTGCTTTTCCAGTCAGGGTTTCTCTGTGTAGCCCTGGCTGTCCTGGATCTCACTCTGTAGACCAGGCTGGCCTTGAACTCAGAGATCTGCCTGGCTCTATCTCTGGAGTGCTGGGAGTAAAGGTGTGCGCCATCACCATCACCTCAGTTCTTTATTATTTCTTTTTAAAGATTATTTATTCATTATGTACACAGTGTTCTCCTGCATGTGTCCCTGCAGGCCAGAAGAGGGCGCCAGATCTCATCACACACGGCTGTGAGCCACCATGTGGGTGCTGGGAATTGAACTCAGGACCTCTGGAAGAGCAGCCAGTGCTCTAACCGCTGAGCCGTCTCTCCAGCCCACCATCTCAGTTCTTTTTTTTTTGTTTTGTTTTTCGAGACAGGGTTTCTCTGTGTAGCTTTGCGCCTTTCCTGGAACTCACTCTGTAGCCCAGGCTGGCCTCGAACTCACAGAGATCCACCTGCCTCTGCCTCCCGAGTGCTGGGATTAAAGGCGTGCGCCACCACCGCCCGGCCCACCCCAGTTCTTAAGCGGAGGTCTGGCGTTGGTACCCGCCTCCTCCCAAGCTCCGGGAGGCCTCCCCGACTCTGGCTGTCCCTGTCGGTCCTGGCCTGCTGTTCTGTCTCCGCCTCCGTCCGTCTGTCACACAGCGCGGTCCTAGGCCTGTGTCAACTTTCCTTTTCTCGAAAGAACACTCTCTCTTGGCCCAGTGCCCGCTCTGCCCCTACATGACCTCATCGGAGTTGATTACACCCACCAGCACCCTGATTCCTAATACGGTCATGCCTGGAGGTTCTGGGGTGAGGGCTGGGACACATGGGGGGGGGCACCATTCATTGGCGGTGCATGTGTGTGCTGAGCTGTGCAAGCCTTAAAGACACTCTTACTGTCTCATTAATTAAAGAGAGCCTTCCCCGCCGTATCTTCCCCAGACGAGCCAGAGTTATCCGAGACGGTCCCTGCGACATCCAACAGCTGAATAGTGAACGCATGGTCAACCGGGAAGCAGGCCGGGCTGGCCTCCCCGGTGACTCACCACAGCCTGGGGCACAGGGACAGTCCAGGGACACACTGGAGTATTACTCAGCCGCGAAGAGAACGTGCCCCACAGTGTCACGGTGCTCAGAGAGTGAGCCAGGCATAAAAAGCCACGGTGTGACCTGTGTGACCGGAAGTGTCCAGGTCAGGTGGCTCCCTGGACCAGCCGTGGATGACCGGAGGCTGCAGACCTGGTGCAGGAGGCTGCAGACCTGGTGCAGGAGGCTGCAGACCTGGTGCAGGCCGGGCTCGCTCTGCGGGGGTTAGATCTAGACAGAGCGGACGCTGGAGGACCCCGTGAGGCGCTGTTTCCCAAGGGCTCAGACAGTGACATTCCCGAGAGGTGGACTGCACCCAGCCTGGAAACCGGGCTGGATGAACCGAGTGGCCTCAGGAGGGACGCACGGGTGGATGGGAGACCCCAGCCCAGCCCGGACTCAGTTTCCCCACCTGGTAACAGGATAGTGAAGGACCTGAGACCCTCGGCCAGAGCTAGAAAGGCTGGCGGGGCCACCGCAGCTGGAGAATCACGGAGAAGGCCGGGCCCGCGCCCCCAAGCCACGAAAACAAATTGCGTGCAAACCCCACCTGTTTTCATTTACATTTATTGAAAAGTCCGGATTGGGCGGTGGGAGGCGCCGGGGTCGGGGTTGTACTGCAGCCCCCCCCCGACCGCCGTGGCACCCCGCGCCTGCGCAGTGGGTCCCCGGGCCCTGCGGCGAGCGCCCTGGAGTCGTGCTCTGCCCCGGGGTGGGGTGTCTGCCCCGGGGTGGGGTGTCTCCGTTCCCCTCCCGCGAGGCAGCCTGGGAGCCTAGGGTTCGAAGCTAAAGGGATGCCGTTGAGGATTCTCTGGGGGTTAGGTCTGCAGATCCACGGTGCAGCACGGGCGCGGCCCCACCGGGGACCCCAGCTTCCTCCTGGGTGGGTGGGGAGGGGCGTCTGCCGGTCCCAGAGGCGTCACAGGTGCTCGCTGTGGGACAGACGGGGTGAGGGAGACGGCGAGGCGGAGCCCAGTGCCCCCGGCCCGGCCCGGCCACCCCACGCCCCGGGCAACCCGCCCCGGCCACACCCCCACACTCCGGCCCCGCCCCGCCCCCGGGCAGCCCGGCCACACCCCCACACTCCGGTCCCGGCCCCGCCCCCACACTCCGGCCCCGCCCCGGTCCCACCTCCACACTCCGGCCCCGCCCCGGTCCCACCTCCACACTCCGGCCCCGCCCCCGACCACACCGGGCCCGGCCACACCCCCACACCCCGGCCCAGCCACACCCCGGCCACACCCACCCCGGCCCCACCTCCGCCCCCACGCCCCGCCCCCGCACCTGGCCACCCGCGCCAGGATCTCCTTGACGCGCGCGATCAGTCTCTCGTGCTGCGCGGGGTCACGCTCGATGGCTCCGTGCAGCCGCGCCATGTAGAAGTCCAGAGTCCCGAGCGTCGGCGTCTCCCCGGTGCCTGCGGGTCAGCGGGTCAGTGAGGGGCGGGGCCGGGCTCAGGGCGGGGCCAGGGAATGGCGTGGCGGAGGGGGCGGGGCCCGTGATGGGAAAGGACGGGGCGGGCCGAACACTGGGAGGGCGGGTCCTGTGGGCGGGGCTGAGGCCAGGTGGGCGGGGCCGGGGAAATCAGCTCGGCTGAGCCCTCAAAGAAGGCGGGCTGTGGGCGGGGCCGAGGCCAGATGGGCGGGGCCGGGAAATCAGCAGGGCAGAGCCCTCAACGAAGGCGGGTCCTGTGGGCGGGGCCGAGGCCAGATGGGCGGGGCCGGGAAATCAGCAGGGCAGAGCCTCAAAGAAGGCGGGCTGTGGGCGGGGCCGCGCACCGGGCACCGGCAGGGAGGCGAAGCTGGCGGTGAGCGCCTGCCTCACGGCCTGCAGTTGCTGCTGCAGCGCCAGCGTGCGCCGCTCCTCCAACGCCAGCTCCTGCTCCAGACGCTCGCGTGCGCTGCTCATGCTCTGCGTGTGGCGCTGCAGCACCGCGTTCTGCTCCTCGAAGGCCACGTTCATCTTCCGCAGGCGCCGCAACTCCGCCTCGCGGGCTGCGGGACGGGAGTCAGAGCCCAGGGCTGTCCCGGGGCCACCGCGCAGTCCCGGAGGGCGCTACACGCCCCCCCATCCCTGACCCCATCTCCCCCATCCTGGCTCCACTCCCCCCTCCATCCCTGGCCTCGCTCTTGACCCCGTTCTCGTCCATCCCTATCACTGGCCCTATCTCCCCTCCAGCCCTGACCCCATCCCCCTCCAGCCTGACCCCATGCATCCCCTCCAGCCCTGACCCCATCCCCCTCCAGCCCTGACCCCATGCATCCCCTCCAGCCCTGACCCCATCCCCCTCCAGCCTGACCCCATGCATCCCCTCCAGCCCTGACCCCATCCCCCTCCAGCCCTGACCCCATGCATCCCCTCCAGCCCTGACCCCATCCCCCTCCAGCCCTGACCCCATGCATCCCCTCCAGCCCTGACCCCATGCATCCCCTCCAGCCTGACTCCATGCATGCCCCTCCAGCCCTGACCCCATGCATCCCCCCAGCCCTGACCCCATCCCCCTCCAGCTCTGACCCCATGCATCCCCTCCAGCCCTGACCCCCTGCATGCCCCTCCAGCCCTGACCCCATGCATCCCCCTCCAGCCCTGACCCCATGCATCCCCTCCAGCCCTGACCCCATGCATCCCCTCCAGCCCTGACCCCATGCATCCCCTCCAGCCTGACCCCATGCATCCCCTCCAGCCTGACTCCATGCATCCCCTCCAGCCTGACCCCATGCATCCCCTCCAGCCCTGACCCCATGCATGCCCCTCCAGCTCCGACCCCATCCCCCTCCAGCCCTGACCCCATGCATCCCCTCCAGCCTGACTCCATGCATGCCCCTCCAGCCCTGACCCCATGCATCCCCTCCAGCCCTGACCCCATGCATCCCCCTCCAGCCCTGACCCCATGCATCCCCTCCAGCCCTGACCCCATGCATGCCCTCCAGCCCTGACCCCATGCATGCCCCTCCAGCCCTGACTCCATCTCCACTTCTTCCAGCCAAGGCACCAGCACCTGCCAAAATCTCACCTTTGTTTTGGTCCAAAAACTCTTCAGTGAAGATGGGAACATCGAATGTGGAAAAGCCATCACAGTCCACACCCTGGGACATGGCAATGAGTTTGGTGGGGACCCACGTCTCTGGAACCGGGGGGGGGGGGGTCTGGGCCACTCTCGGGCAGTGCAGCCTTTCATTTGTTTTTATTTGGGGGTCTGTCTGTCTGTCTGTGTGCCATATGCATGCAGTACCCACAGAGGCCAGAAGAGGGCGGCAGATTCCCCCAGAGCTGGAATTACAGGGGGCTGTGTCTATGTGGGTGCTCAGAATCGAACCCCAGTCCTCTGCAGGGGTAGCCAGTGCTCTGAACCCTGAGCCACACTGGGCTGAAGCCAGGGCTTTCTACAGACCAGACGAGCACTCTGTGCACAGATTTATTCCTGTGATTTGCTTTTCTTCCCTTCATGTTTACGGTTCTTTTTTCTTTTTCTTTCTTTTTTCTTTTTTTCTTTTTTTTTTTTTTTTTTTTTTTGAGACAGGGTTTCTCTGTGCAGCCCTGGCTGTCCTGGATCTCGCTCTGTAGACCAGGCTGTCCTGGAACTCACTCTGTAGCCCTGGCTGTCCTGGAACTCACAGAGATCCTCCTGCCTCTGCCTCCCGAGTGCTGGGATTAAAGGCGTGCGCCACCACCGCCCGGCTCTTACTTCCAGGCCGGCCTCAAACCTGCCGCCACCCTCCTACCACAAGCTTGCACATGTTGGGAGCTTAGGTGTGTGCCGTGTGCCGCCGTCATGCCCAGCTCAGCGACAGTCAACCACAAGAAGGGCTGACGCTCAGTGAATAGAGCGCTTGCCCTGCACAGAGCTCTGGCACGCACACTGTGCCTGTCATCCTGAACTGGAAAAGTAGAGGCAGAAAGATGGGGGTTCAAGGCCATCCTCAGGCACACAGTGAGTTCATGGCTAGCCTGGGCTACCTGAGGCCCTCTCTTAAATGAAAAAACTTCGGTTGATTATGTGTGTGCATGCTGGACCACGATTTCACCGCCTAGCCACGCCCCATCCCAAGATTGCTGCATGCCCACAGTGGTCTTGCCTCTGACTAGGAAGTCACGTCCACTTCCTCCTCTGAACTAGCTTGAAACACCCACGCCTCGTCCCCCACGTCCTCCTGGCCAGAGAGACCCTTACCTTGTGCCCATTCAGGAGCGTGTTCATGAGCCCAGAGCCGGAGTCCTCTGATGGAGAGACGGGGGCGGGTCAGCCAGGGCTGCGCGGAGTCTCCCTCCCATCCTCCCAGGCCAGGGCCAACACTGGTGACTCCGTCCTGACACCAGGTAAACTTCTGTGCTTGGCACCCCATGGAAGGCCAGGGCCCACGCACCTTTTTTAATTTTGTTTTCTTGGATCTTCTCTGTGCAGACCTTGTAGGCCTCCGACTGCTGGTACGCCCACAGCTCCTTCAAGTATTGCTGCTTCTCCTTTTCCGCCTCGTCCAGGTACCGCTGGGAGGGGGGAGGACAGCACCCACAGACTAGGGCCAGCCCCAAGGAAGGCGGGTGGCCAGGGCCAGGACCCTGCCTCCCCTGTACTAAACATCCGGAGCCCCCCCACCTTCCCTCAGACCCTTAGAGAACATGCCTTCGCCAGACCTGACCAATGTCTGGCATGTTCTCCTTCACCCTTTCTGCCCCCCGGAACGTCCATGCTGGCTGGTGTGTGGCCTGTGTTCCGCATTTGTGCGATTTGTACGGGTGTGTGTTTGTGCGCACGCGCACGCAGGCCCTTGTCCATCACTCACTCTCCCCCTGGTTCTCCGAGGCAAGGTCTCTCTCTGGACCCGAGGCTCGCCCGTGGTGCTTGCCTGGCTGCTGGCCCAGAGCCCCGGGGACCCTCTTGTCTGCCTCCCCCACCTCCTCGGTCCCCACCTGCTTCTCTGCCGGCTGCAGCTTGCTCCACTCGGCGCCCAGCATCTTGGTGATCTCCGGAAAAGGCAGGTCCGGGTGGCGGGTGCGAATCTGCTCCCGACGCTCGTTGAGGAAGCGGACGTAGCCGGTGACGGGGGCCTTGGGCCCATTGGGGAGAACCTTCTTTCTCTTCTTGCCTTTCGGCCAGCCTCTCTTCTTCACGGGCTGCAGGAGGGACTGTGTCCTTGGAGGGGCCCGGGGCCATGTGGGCCACGTGGGTGGGGTCTAGCTCAGGGACGGGGCTGCAGGTCAAGGGTCAGAACTCTGCCGAGTCCAAAGAGGGGGTCCCGGGGCAAGACTGAGCCTGCCGGGTGGCGCTGGAGCCCCGGACAGGCTAGGGCGGGGCCTCTCGCCAGGCGGTGGGAGGGTTCTCGACGGTGTGGACCTGGCAGGGGTGTGACGCCGGGCCGGGGCGGGGCTCTCAGGGGGTGACTCACCTCCTCCTCCTGGGACCCCTTGTCTCCGGCGCGGGCGCCCTCGCCGCGCTCCTGTTTGACGGCCACTACGAAGGCCCCGTGCTGGCCCGGAGTCTTGCTTCCCGCAGGCCTTGGGGACATGGGACACCAGGGTCACGCCCCACGCCAGAAGCATCCCCTCATACCCACGCGTTCACCTCTGGGGGCTGGAGACCACGGAAGTGTGTGGAGGCGCACTTGAGCCCGGGAAAAGGGAGCAGTGGGGACCCAGCGTTTGGGGGTCACCGTAGGCCACTGTGGGAACAGCCCAAGGATTTCAAGCTGGGGACGGGGTGGGTGTGGGGCCGCCCGGAAGCCTGGGAGCAGGACGAGGTGGTGAGGGAGGCCACAGGGGGCCCTAGCAATCCTGGGGCGAGTACAGACCCTAGAGCCAGAAACCTCCGGACAGTGGCAGGATAGTGGCAGGGGTCCCCGGAGTGGGGATAAGGCAGCTCAGGGGCAGGGACAGCACCAGACCACGGCCCCCACAACAGGGGCACCCAGGGGAACGACAGGGCACACTCAGAGGTACGGGAGGGTGGGGGCAGGCGTGTCCAGGAGCACTCGGGGTGGACACGGGCCATGTCTGGAGTGCCCTGATTGGGGACAGGGCATTTCCAGAGTTTCATGGGAGTGGGGACAGGGCGTGTCCAGTTCCAGTCCCCGGGGGTGGGGACAGGTATGTCCAGGGTCTGGGGGGTGCAGACGGGGCGTGTCTAGGGGGTAGCCGGGGTGAGGACTTGGCATGTGCAGGGGTTCCCGAGGATGGGGACGGAGCATGTCCAGGGGTACCCAGGGAGGGGACGGGCTGGGAGAGGCGCACTCACGCGGTGGCCCCGCCTGGCTGCCGGGGGCCGTGGGACATGGCCTCTCTGGGCGGGACCTGGAACGGAGGGCGGCAGAGGTCAGGGGGGTCCCGCCCGCCACCCCGATGGGAACCCCAGGAGGGTGCCCAGGGCGCCCGGGGGAGGAGGAGGCGGATCCTGGGGCGGGGAGGTCCTCGGGCGGGCGGCCCCGCGATCCTTTGTTGCGAGATCGAGTCCCGGAGGCCGCGCCCCGCGCCCCGCAGCCCCCGCCCCGCGCAGGCCCCGACTTCCCGGCTCTTTTCACCTCCGAAAAAACTTTCCCGGGACCTGGGATGCGGCGACGCTCCAACCAAGCGCCCGCGGCGGCCCCGCCCATATGCTAATGAGGCAAAGCACAGCGCTCCAGTTGGCCAAGAAGTCCACGAGGGGCGAGGTCATGCAGATTAGGCTCGGCGCGCCCGGCGGTGATTGGCTGAGAAGCTGCGGAGCCGCGTGGGAGGCGCGTCGGGCAGGTTGCGGGCGGGTGCGTCAAGTTCGGCTGCGCTTGGACGCGCTCGGGACCAATCGGAGGCGATTGGCTGCTCGCTAGGGGGCGGAGCTCCTTAAAGGGCAAGTCGTCCCCATGCTGACGCGGGACCCGGAGTGTGGATGAGCGCGGGGTCCTCGGAAGAGAGACGGTCTCAGTAGCTTTCCGAGGAAGGAGTTAAATTCCAAAGAGGCAACCCCCTGCAGTAGGGCAAGGGGTACTCACTCTTTTTTTTCCCCCCGAGACAGGGTTTCTCTGCGTAGCCCTGGCTGTCCTGGAACTCACTTGGTAGTCCATGCTGGCCTCGAACTCAGAGATCTGCCTGGCTCTGACCCCGAGTGCTGGGATTGAGGGCGAGCGCCACCGCTGCCCGGCTGGTGTACTTACTCTTACCACACTGGAAAAAAAAAAGGGCTGATGAGATGGCACCGCACTTGGAGGAGATTGCCACCTAGTGGACAACCTGAGTTCTGAACTCACAAGGTGGAAAGTGGAACCGGGGAAAAATAAATAAATGAATGAATGAATAACTAGATAAATAAAGTGAGCTGGAGAGATGGCTCAGCGGTCAGAGCCCTGGCTGCTCTTCCAGAGGACCTGGGTTCGATTCCCAGCACCCACATGGCCGCTCACAACCGTCTGTGACTCCAGGTTCAGGGTTCCCATCCCCTCACACACATACGTGTAGGCAAAACACCAATGCACATGGCGGGGGGCGGGGGGCGGGAGGAGAGAGAGAACCCATTCCCGCAAGCTGTCCTCTGAGCTCCACCGTGTGCGGTGACATGCGCAGCGCCCCCTACACAACAAAATAAACACGTGAGCGTATGCTTTATACACGGAGGGCTGGGAGGAGGTCCCTGGGGTCGCTGATTTTCCCGCCCACGGAGCCTTGATTTTGCCCTCTGGACAAGGGGTCCATGGAACCTAGCAGGCTAACAGGCTGGACACCTGGACCTGGGATGGAGGCTGGGCGGCGAGCATCCCCATACAAACGGCATTCTGAAGGACAGCTGTGGCTGGTGAGATGACTCAGCTGGCCAAGGGGCTTGAGGAGGACCCCAAGAACTTGTATTTGATCTCCATTATTTGAATAGAAAATACCTCAGTTGCCAAAGGTGACGCTGGTCTCTCATAACTTCCACAGTCAAAGAGAAACTGAAGAGGATTGGAGGGTTGGCTTGGTGGTTGAGATGCCTGTTTCTCTTGCAGAGGACGTGGGTTCGATTCCCAGCACCCGCTTGTCTGCTAAAAAAACATCTGCAGCCGGGCAGTGGTGGCGCACGCCTTTAATCCCAGCACTCGGGAGGCAGAGGCAGGAGGATCTCTGTGAGTTCGAGGCCAGCCTGGGCTCCAAAGCGAGTTCCAGGAAAGGCGCAAAGCTACACAGAGACACCCTGTCTCAAAAAACATAAATAAATAAATAAATAAATAAAACCATCTGTAATTCCAGTCCCAGGGTATCTCTCTTTTGACCTTCCTGGGTATGAGCAAGCACATACATACAGGAAAAATACTCACAAAGTAATAAGTCAATCTTTTTTTTAAAAGCCAGGAAGGCCTGAAGATATGGCTCAGTGGTTTCAAAGCAAAAAACACACGCTGCTTCCAGTTTGGTACCTAGTAGTCACACTAAGGGCTGGGGGCGTGGTCAGGGTGGAACCCCGCCTAGAATCCCCCAGTGAGGGGCTGGGGGCGTGGTCAGGGTGGGGCCCCACCTAGAATCCCCCAGTGAGGGTCTGGGGGCGTGGTCAGGGTGGAGCCCCGTCCAGAATCCCCAGTGAGGGGTCTGGGGGCGTGGTCAGAGAGTTCCCACCATGCACTGGGGGTCTTGTGCTCCATCCTTCCACACTGCAGTGAACTGAAGCACAAGCCCTATGATGGTGTAACACCGGATTAATCACAATGTAGGTGACTCATTAGACACATGGTGGTTACGCCATGTCTCTGTGGCCCACACAGACACGCACACTTGCATGGCCTGGTGGCAGGTGCTAGTGACTCACCCAAACTCACTGCCTGGAGGTTCGGAGCCCTCCAGGGAGGTGAAGCAGTCCGAGGGGACTCTGTAAATTAGGGTGGGGTAGCTGGGCGGTGGTGGCGCACGCCTTTAATCCCCGGGCTCGGAGGCAGAGGCAGGCGGATCTCTGTGAGTTCGAGGCCAGCGGGGTGTAGTAGGAATCCAGTAGAGTCATTGTATCTAAGGCAAGCGTTAGATGTTACAGCTGTTTCTCCCTGTGGCGCTAACAGTTGCAGGTATTAGCGTTTGTTGAAAGCACCTAGACTTTGAGGAAATCATAGCGGCGAACTGTGGTTGTTTTCCATGGATAATTTACAGGGTTGTTTTTCTGAGGCGGTTTTCTGTCTGTTGCGTGACGTTGGTCACAAGCCTGTCCCCCACACGTGGAGGTCCTGAATGATGGTGTACTGCAGCAAACAGTGCCCAATCCGGACTGAAGTTTGAGGGCTTGGGATGAGTTCCATCGGGGAACGCACAGAATAGATGAAAGGTGCTTTGGTAGGAGGAACTCACTGTACCCCAAACACAGCCTTTGTGGACACTCAGTAAGTACGCTTCTGAGCACAGTTCCAGGTTCAGTCCACACAAACTCTTCCTCCGTGCTGCCAGAGAGCCGAAAATTACACTCTGGAGCGACCCTCTTTCTTTGACCAGACCATGTCATGCAGAACACCCAACAGACCAGGCTGCCATTAAACTTGCAATCCTCCTGCCTCACCCTCCCTTTAAACCTTTAATGTGAGGTCTCCGGACAGAGTTCAGAGGCGGAGCATTCACCTTGCAAACAATAGGCCCCGGCTTCCTTCCCTACCTGTTTAACAACCCACACAAAATAATGGCTTCTCAAAGCTTGGAACAGTGCTACACCAATCCCAGCACTCGGGAGGCAGAGGCAGGTGGATCTCTGTGAGTTCGAGGCCAGCCTGGGCTACAGAGTGAGATCCAGGACAGCCAGGGCTGCACAGAGAAACCCAGTCTCGAAAAAACAATATGAAATAAATAAATGAATGCAGTTAAAATTTAAAGACACATGTTGCCAGACCAAGCCCCAGTACTCTTTGTCCCGAGAGACTGCCCTCTTCCCTATGGAACAGTGAGGGAAACTGAGGCCTGTTGACTTGCCTTGGCCCCTGACCTTCCTCTCCAGCCACCCTGAGATCTCAGAACATTATCACAGCCTTGGAAATCGCCTCCCCGCTGCCTGTCAGCAGATCTGATCCCCACTACATCAAAGTTGGCCCCCACACCCTGAGGCTGGACTCCAGCCACCAGGACATCCGATGCCCGTGGATGGATGCGAGCGTGGGCTTGGCGTCCAAGGCTGCCGGACGCTTGAGGACATCAAAGGCTGTCAGGGTCTGCTTGGACTCCCAGCCCACGTGTCCTGCCCCGGAGGGTCCAGGGGATGAATCCTTCCTGCTAGCCTTCCTGTTAACTGGCCTCTTTTGACCTTTGCCCGATTCCAAAGCCTCTCCAGGGGCACAAATCCCTTCCATTCACGAGTTTAGATGGAATCATCTCCTCCCTCTGTTGGGCTTTTTATGTGGCATTGTCTCTCACGGCAGGAGATCCCGCATCCTGGGGTGGGGGTCCAGCTTTGATCCTGGACCCAGAAGGCCCTGCTCTCAAACCTGCAGTGGCTCCCCAATGCCCTCACTGACCCTCAGTTTTCTGCCCCTGGACCACGGTTTCCTGGTGACTTCTCCAACCCGGGAGGCACAGGGCAGAGTCAGGGCACGGGAAATCAAGTGGGCCAGAAACCCAGGAACAGCCCATTGCTGCTGGGTCAGCTCCAGAGGCTGCCGGAAGCTGAGCACATTTGACGTGGGGTCAGGAGTTCAAGGTCTGTCTTGGTTATGAGAGAGTTCCAGGCCAGCCTGGGGTCCGTGAGACTCTGTCTGTAAAATAAAATAAGCCGAGGTTAGGGCCGTAGCTCAGTAGATGCAGAGTTGTCCCAGCTTGTATGAAGCCCTGGGCCTTCGTTTCAGCACACGGGGCGGGGGGGGGGGGGGGGGGGTGTCCATGTAGACGGATCATCGGGAATTCCTGGGCTACAGGGGGAGTCTGAGGCCAACCTGGGGTACGGGAGACCTTGTCAGCAAATCGAGGCCTCTGGGGTGGCTGGGGACTTGGTTAATGAAAGGACGGGAACAGAAATCACTCTGGGCCTGACCAACCAGCGGTTAAACAGCCACTCAGAGCCGTTAGTCCAGGCTGTCTCTGCCGGGTTCCGCCCTCCCGCCAGGGGCCATCGGTGAAGTTTGGGTCAAACCCTGAGAATTACATGCCAGCCTGAGGTGACATTCTCTGGGAGAGGCTGGCAGGAAGCCTACCCTGTGGAGGCTTCCATCGATCTCTATCTCTCCTTATCTCTCCCTATCTCTTAATCCCCTCAGGCCAAGGACTGTGAGCTCCTGTTATCTGCCGCCCAGCCCAGGCCAGGTCATCTCCCCTGGGACATCCTCTCTGCCCCGCATTCTGTGGCCCGGAACCAGATTCTCCTGCCTCCAACTGGCTAGAGCTGGGATGGAAGCCTACATATTTACTTATTTGAGACAGGGTTTCTCTGTGTAGCCCTGGCTGTCCTGGAACTCGCTCTGTAGACCAGGCTGGCCTCCAACTCAAGAGATCCATCTGCCTCTGCCTCCCAAGTGCTGGGGTCAAAGAAGTGGCCTTGGTCACTTCTGACATATATTGTTGGGTGCACAGAGGCTTGTAGGCAGAGGAGGGAGCAGTCTCATTTGAGGGTTCAGAACCAGGCTGAGATCTGTGACCCCGGAGGAAGGCTCTGTGTGGTCATGGAGACACATCACCCCAGCATCAGGAGCTGAGGTCCAGGCCAGACCAGGCTATGGCGTGAAACCCTTCATTTAAAAAATAAATAAGGTGCTCTGGCTGTAGTTCAGTGGGTGGGACACGAAGCCAGGGTTCGAGCCTGAGCTCCACACAAACCAGAGGAGATGGCATCCAGCACTCAGAGGTCGTCCTCAGTTAGCTGAGTTTGAGGCCAGCCTCGGGGAAGGAAAAAGAAAAAGGGAATGAAGTGTCCTGAGGAGGAGGTGGTCCCGTGGTCTGGGCTAGTGTGTGTGGGTGTGCAGCACCTGCGTCCCTGAGTCACCACGGAGGCCTCGCTGGCTTCCCCATTCTTGAGCGTGCTTCTCAGAACCAGCCAGTGAGGAGGCGGGAAACCCGGGCGGCTGCCACGTGGGGCGCCTGGCCAGCAACCCGCTTTAGAGGCGAGCCAGTGTTAGGATGTTCCGCCCTGCTATTACCTGTAATTAATAATTAATTGGTACTAATATGTCTCCCGAGCGCCTGTGTTTCCCCGGGAGTTTATGGGATCTCCCAGCTGTGCTCTCTTTCTGCCGGGAGCCCCGGGCTGCAGCGGCAAGCTGGCTGGGGCCCAGGGTGTGGGTGGGGGGCCGGCAACAGGTCTCAGGGCTGTTCCCTAAGCCAGGCCTGAAAGCCCATCAACTCAGGAGGCTGAGGTTGGAGAGTTCAAGGCCAGCCTATGTTGTAGAGGAACTTCAGGGCTAGCCTGGGCAAGTAGTGGGACCCTATCTCAAAACAGAGAGAAATAATCAAGGCCTGGTGTGTGGGGTGCAGCCCCCATGACCAGGAGGGGAGGCAGGAGGATCAGGAGTTCAGGGCCATCCTCAGCTGCACAGTGAGTTTGAGGCTAGCCTGGGCTACATGGAACCCTGCGTTAGAAAAAGACACAATTTTTTTTTTTTTTTTTTAAAGTTAGAGAAATAAAAACACGAAGAAAATAGAAAAGAAAAACAAACTGCGATGATGAAAACCGGACGGTAGCGGGCGGCGTTAGGGCCGCGGGAGTGCGGGACGCTGAGGCCACGCCCCCGCTTGCCGATTGGGCGCCCACGGAGGCGCGCGACTCTGATTGGCGAGCGTGGCCGTCGGTCGGCGGCTCCGCCCCGTCGAGGCGGCTCCGGGAGCGGCGGCCGCAGAGCAGCGCGGCTGTGCGGGGCGGCGGCGCCCGCGGTCGTCATGTCGCCTCCGCCGGGCGACGCGGGCCCGGGGCCGCCGCGGACGCTGTCCCCCGCCGCGCGGCTGAGCTTCGCGGTCGGTCACTTCCTCAACGACCTGTGCGCGGGCATGTGGTTCACCTACCTGCTGCTGTTCCTGCACTCGGTGCGCGGCTACAGCTCGCGCGGCGCCGGGCTGCTGCTGCTGCTCGGCCAGGCGGCCGACGGGCTCTGCACGCCGCTCGTGGGCTACGAGGCCGACCGCGCCGCCTGCGCGCGCTACGGGCCCCGCAAGGCCTGGCACCTGGCGGGTGAGCCGTCCCCACCCCGGCGGTCACTCCGGGCAGTCCCCACCCCGGCGGTCACCCCGGCCGTCCCCACCTCTGACTGTCACCCGGGTGTCCCCACCTCTGTCACCCGGGTGTCCCCACCTCTGTCTGTCACCCCGGGTGTCCCCACCTCTGTCTGTCACCCCGGGTGTCCCCACCTCTGTCTGTCACCCCGGGCCGTCCTCCTATTGCCGCCCAGTGTCCCCATCCTCCCCGCTGACTGCCATCCTGTGGCGTGACCCCTTCCCTCTGACACTCACCCAGTGTCCCCTTCTCCCCCACTGTCACCCTGTGTCCGTCCGAGTCTCGCCTCCTGCCTCTCTCTTTCCAGGATTCTGTCACCCCAGTCTTGGCCATGCCCTTCCCTGACTGTCACCGGGCGGTCTAGCCTCCGTCCTCTGAACACCAGCCTCCTGTCCTGCCCCGTGCCGCCTGCCCTCCCTCCAACCCGCCTGCCCTGCCTGGGACGGCCCAGCCGGGGGTCCCTCTCCGTTGGTGGGGACATTGGGGAGGTTGGCGGTGGGGTTGTGGCTGCTCCTCTTGGAATTCCAGCCAGCTGCCCGGAGGCTCAGGCCCTGCCCCTGGGGTGGGTGGCTGCCGGCCCAGCCCTGCCCCTTGGTGACATTTTTTCGGGACAGAACAGTGGCTCCAGGCTGGGTGCTGAGCGGCAGCTGCTGGAATTTCTAGTTTCTCAGGATTGTTCTAGGCTGTGGACCCTGGAAGATTCCGGGACAAGAGGGCCGTAGTAGCCTGGTGTGGGCGTTTGAGGTGCAGCCTGGACACCTGTCATATTCACAAGCTGAGGCAGGGGGATGGCTAGTGAGACCCCGTTTTCAAAAAAGAAAAAAATACTCAGAAGGGCTCGTGTTTGCCTGGAGACTCGGGGCCAGCTGAGCCTGCCAAGGCCCTGGGCCCGGGCCTGGGCGTGGGTGGGTGGTTTGGGGGGGATTCCCTGGCCCCCATCACAGGGGGACAGACTGGAGAGGCACCCAACCCGGTGAGGCAGGTAGACACCCCAGCAGACTGACGACTTCTCTACGCTGCCTGGGCCAGGAGAGTGAGGCAGTCCTGGAAGGAGGCTAGACCGCCCGATGACTGTCAGGGAAGGGCATGGCCCAACAGAACAGACTGGGGTGACAGAATCCTGGAAAGTGAGAGGCAGGAGGCGAGACTCGGACGGACACAGGCTGTCCTGGAACCCACACCGTAGCCCAGGCTGGCCTCGAGCTCAGATTCACCCGCCTCTGCCTCCCGGGTGCTGGGACTAAAGGCGTGCGCCACCACACTGCAGATGAGCTGCTTAAACCTGAGAGACTTACTCCACTTTGGGTCCCAGAGCCAAACAAGAACTCTTAGGTTAACGGAGGCCCAGAGAGGCCAAGCCGCCCACCTGCAGTTGACCAGCCTGACCCTGGCTAGGCCAATGGTTAACCAGGCCCCAGAAAGAGCAGGGTGTGGTATGGTCACGGGAGAGAGTCCAGAGGCCACACGGCCCCCTGGGGCAGCCCCTAGGAATCTGCCCCGGTCCCTTCCTGGGGGTTGGTTTCATTTCTCAATCCAAGGCATGGGGGTTGGTGAGGTCACCTCCGGGAGGAAGGGGAAGTTGGAAGCCCAGACAGAGGGACGAGGCTCAGAGTCCTTTCTGAGGGTTCCCTGTCTCACCGGGCCTCAAGTTCATCAAGTTCATCTACTTAAAAATGTGGTGGCGCCTGCCTTTAATCCCAGCTGAGGCAGGAGGATCAGGCGTTCAGGGCTGACCTGGGCTATGCAGTGCCTTTGCGCTCCTCCAGACTGAGTGAAAATGTCTCCCTTTGGGCTGCAGAGGGACCTCAGATATTGACCCACCTGGGGCTCGGTGTCCGCAGCCTGGCCTGAGTGCCTTGGACATGGGAGGGATGTGGCTGGTGGCGCCTGCGCCAGCCCCAGGGAGCCTGGGGTCAGGTGGTCGGGCGTCCCTGGGTGTGGGTGTGACAAACCCCGGGACTGCAGACACACAGCAGAGGCTGTGGGGGGATGAGTGCATGGGGCAGCCGGGGAAGGCCCAGGGACAGGCGCTGGAGCAGGGGCTTGGCTGGTCGGCCTGGGGGGACGGCATGATGGGGTGAGGGAGGGTCTTGCATTCATCAGTGTCCTTTTCTGAGTGCATGGAGCAGGACAGGCACCACGTGTGTCCTGTCCCCAGGACCAGGAGCGGACTGACTCCTCCCTGCCCAGCTGGTCTCCCCTCCCCCCAGGGCAGAGCGTAGATGTGACGGGGGGTGGGGTGGGGTCGGGGGGTGACCCTGAGCTCAGAGCCGGCGAGGGACCCCATCCTTGTCCTTTCTCCGTCCTAGTCACAGGCATGGAGAAGACTCCTGGCCTGCTGTGGCCTGTTTCTCCGTCTGAGCAGAGGGTGGAGGCGGGTGCCCTGATCTGTGGCCTCCTCTCACCCCTGCCTGCCACCCTCTGCCCTCACAGGCACCGTCTGTGTCCTGCTGTCTTTCCCGTTCATCTTCAGCCCGTGCCTGGGCTGCGGGGAGGCCACCCCTGAGTGGGCCGCCCTGCTCTATTATGGACCCTTCATCGTCATCTTCCAGTTTGGCTGGGCGGCCACGCAGATTGCCCACCTGAGTCTCATCCCAGAGCTGGTGACCAGCGACCACGAGAAGGTGGAGCTCACAGCCCTCAGGTACTCCAGGGTTGGGGATGGCGGCCTAGCTGGGAGTCTCGGGAACTGTGTCTCTGTCGGGTGAGCCACGGAGAGGAAGCAAGGACTCTCCTGTCGCCACACTTTCTCCTTTCCTTGTTTTGTTTCTCTGTGTCCCAGGCCGTCCTGGATCTCACTCTGTAGCCCAGGCTGGCCTCGAACTCAAGAGATCCGCCCGCCTCTGCCTCCCGAGTGCTGGGATTAAGGGTGTGCGCCACCACTGCCAGCCCATATTTTAAAAAATATGGGAGGCAGAGCCAGGCGGATCTCTGTGAGTTCGAGGCCAGCCTGGGCTACCAAGTGAGTTCCAGGACAGCCTGGGCTACAGAGTGAGATCCAGGAAAGGCGCAAAGCTACACAGAGAAACCCTGTCTAGGAAAACAACAACAACAACAAACAACAAAAGAACAAAACAAACAAAAAAACATTTGAGTCCGTCTCTTCCCACGTGGCCCAGGCTGACATTGCCCGGAACTCCCCTCGGCCTGCAGAGTAGCTAGAGTGCAGGCGTTCACCAGCCTGGACTGCGCCTTGACGATTCTCTGAGGCCAGCCGAGTGGTCTGTGACCCCAGGGTGCAGCCCAAGGCCTGTGTCCTGAGTCACCTGATTAGGCCAGGCCCTTCAGGGACACCCGCTCTTCAAAGGAACCCCAGCTCAAGGGCCTCATTGTCCCCACGGGACTGGGCCCTTTGCTCTACAGCGGATCTGTGGCCTGGTCCTCGGGGAGTCACACTCAGGGTGGGACGCTGTGGCCTTGTGGACCAGTTCCGCCAGTTTGGGGAGTTAGGGGGTGGTGTTCTGGATTTCTGACCGACAGTAAGCATTTATTGAGCACTTGCTGTGTACCAGAGACCGCGTCTGTGGACTGTGTGCGCTCAGCCCGGCCCCTCGCCCACAGGTACGCATTCACCGTGGTGGCCAACATCACGGTCTATGGTGCCGCCTGGCTGCTGCTCCATCTGCAGGGCTCCTCACATGCGGGGCAGGACGACAGTGTGGGTGACCAGCTGGGCGTCCAGGATGTGCCGGTGTTTCGGGTAAGTCGGGGCGTTCCGGTCACCCCAGGGTCCTCGAGTCTGCGGGAGCCATGGCTGACCCTGCTGTCCTTCCCAGAACCTGGCCCTGCTGGTGGTGGGCGTGGGAGCCGTCTTCTCCCTGCTCTTCCATCTGGGTACCAAGGAGGGGCGGCGCCGGCCCCCGGGCACGGAACCTGATGAGCACAGCCCCTTGGTGGCCCCTCCGGCCCGGCCACATCTGCTCTGGAAGCACTGGCTTCGGGAGCCAGCTTTCTATCAGGTACGTTGTGGGGGCCGAGCTGACTGGAGAAGACACCAGTCCCTCCAGAGCCACCCAGGACAGACATTACCAGTGGATCTCATGCTGGGTCCCTGTACCCAGGGCAGGCATTACTAATCAGCCTTCTATTTTACATCCAGAGCAGACATTACGAATCAATCTTCTTTTTTTTTACTTTTATTTTATTTTATTATTATTATTATTTTATTATTTTTATTATTATTATTTTATTTTATTTATTATTATTTTTAATTTTATTATTATTTATTATTTATTATTATTATTATTTTTATTTATTTATTTATTATTATTATTATTATTTATTTATTATTATTTATTTTATTATTATTATTTATTATTATTATTATTTTATTATTATTATTATTATTATTATTATTATTATTATTATTTTTGGTTTTTCGAGACAGGGTTTCTCTGTGTAGCTTTGCGCCTTTCCTGGATCTCACTTGGTAGCCCAGGCTGGCCTCGAACTCACAGAGATCCACCTGGCTCTGCCTCCCGAGTGCTGGGATTAAAGGTGTGTGCCACCACTGCCCGGCCCCATGAATCAATCTTCTACAACCACGGCATACGTTATTTTTTAACGGTCCATCCCGTGCTCAGAGTGGACGTTACTGATTTCCATTTCACTCCCAGGACAGACATCACTAATCACCCCTTCATTGACCTCTCAGGGCAAACTGATTTCT
The DNA here is from genome assembly GCF_049852395.1 of Peromyscus maniculatus bairdii. Lineage (NCBI taxonomy): Eukaryota > Metazoa > Chordata > Mammalia > Rodentia > Cricetidae > Peromyscus > Peromyscus maniculatus. The sequence goes on along the minus strand of NC_134873.1, from coordinate 2,874,379 downwards.
GTTTCATGCTTAGGGCAGACACTATGAATCAGTTTCCCATTCCACATGCAGGGCAAACGTTACCCCATCCAGGACAGACATTACTAATCACAGATTTCTTCCCTCCTGGCCTGCTGAGCAGCCATCTGTAATGAGCCAGTGCCCGCTGTGGAAGCCCTCGGCTTGCTCTCCAAATCCCCTATTGGTGGGAGCGCACTGGGTCCCCCCTGACCCCTGGCTTGTCCCCCTGCTGATCTGCCCACAGGTGGGCATGCTGTACATGACCACAAGGCTGATTGTGAACCTGTCTCAGACCTACATTGCCATGTACCTGAGTTACTCTCTCAGCCTGCCCAAGGTGAGGCCGGGGGGTGGACAGCGGGGTGGAGGTGGGCGGCCCCTCCCACCCGGAAGCCCTCTCAGGACCACCACTGCCTCTCCCTCCACAGAAGTTCATCGCCACCATCCCTCTGGTGATGTACTTGAGCGGTTTCATCTCCTCCTTCCTCATGAAGCCCATCAACAGGCGAATAGGGAGGAATGTGAGTGACGGGGGTGGGGGGTGGGGGGGAGGGGGAGGGGAGGGAGGGGGAGGCTGGGGGAGCCCCCCCCAGGGCAGACCCACACCCCTGGTGTCACACAGTGGCCTGAATTCTACAATCCAGACTTCTGGGCAGCTGGATTCTCTGGCCCTCAGGCCACAGGGCTCTGGAATCTTCCAGGCTGTTCTTCTAGTAGCCTGGTGGGTTGGCTTGGATTGCCTACCCTGGATGTAGAATGGAAAGTGGATTAGCAATGTCTAACCTGGCTGTATAGCATAAGGTCGATTAGTAATGTCTGCCCTGGGCGTGGATGGGCAGTGCCTGTCATGGGAGAATAGGACGTGTTGTTTGTTTGTTTTTCGAGACAAGGTTTCTCTGTGTAGCTTTGCGCCTTTCCTGGAACTGCTTTAGAGACCAGGCTGGCCTCGAACTCACAGAGATCCACCTGCCTCTGCCTCCCGAGTGCAGTAGCGTTTTTAATGGTGCTTTCCCCGGGCTGAGGACCGGAGAGGGCAGGTGTCGGGAGGGGGCAGGTGTCGGGAGGGGGCAGGTGTCGGGAGGGGGCAGGTGTCGGGAGGGGGCAGGTGTCGGGAGGGGGCAGGTGTCGGGAGGGGGCAGGTGTCGGGAGGGGGCAGGTGTCGGGCCAGCACTGTGGGCCCGATGCAGGACCCGCCTCCTTCCTCCCTAGATGACCTACTTCACCGGGCTGCTGGTGATCCTGGCCTTCGCCGCATGGGTGGCCCTGGCCGATAAGCTGGGCGTGGCCGTGTACGGGGCCGCGGTGCTGCTGGGTGCCGGCTGCGCCACCATCCTCGTCACCTCGCTGGCCATGACCGCCGACCTCATCGGCCCCCACACGGTAGGGCTGGTGGGCGGGGCCCTGGGAGGCCGCGGCCCGCACCCCGGGGCTGGGCGCTGACCCTGCGTGCCCCACAGCGCAGCGGAGCCTTCGTGTACGGCGCTATGAGCTTCTCGGACAAGGTGGCCAACGGGCTGGCCGTGATGGTGGCGCAGAGCCTGCACCCCTGCCCGTGAGTCCATGTTCCTCCGCCTGCGAACTGAGGTCCCCGTGAGCTAAGGGCCGGGCTGCGGGTGGCACAGACCCACTCGGACCCCTCAGGGCGTGGGTGCCTCAGCCACCCAGCCACCCAGCCGGCCCAGGACAGTGCCGGCCGCGTCCGTAACGGCTAATGCAGAAGTGGGTTGTGGGGGAGGGAAGGTGCCGGCTCAGGACTCGGGGTCGGGCAGGAGGCCGGGAGGGGTCCTGAGAACCTGACCGGTGTTAGGAGCCTCGGTACCACAGCCGGGCCGTGCAAAGGCCCTGGGGCAGGGCCGGCCCACGCTGGAGCTCAGGAACCCACTGGGTCGGGCTGCGGGCGCAGGGGAACTTCGTGTGTGTCTGTGGGGGGGTGTGGGCCTAGGGTGCCCTGGAACGTGGGTGGGAGCCGTGGGGGGGGGGCGGCTGCAGGGGTGCTGCAGCGATCCCCGGGGACCCTCAGCCCGCCTTCTGCCCCCAGTTCCGAGCTGTGCTGCAGGGCCTGCGTTGGCTTCTACCACTGGGTGATGGTGATCGTCACGGGCGGCGTGGGGGTGGCCGCCGCCCTGGCTCTCTGCAGCCTCCTCATCTGGCCCATCCGCATCCGCGCCCGTGAGTCTCCATCGCTGCGGCTTGGGTGGGTGGGGACTGGGGGCTGGGGGGGGGGTGCGACCTGGGACCCGCCCTTCCCAATGCCACCCACTCCTCAATTTCAGGGGACCTCGGAGACCGGCCCTGACCTGGCTCCCCGCGGCAACAGGACGAAGGACCAGACACCCTACGCCCCTGGCCCCCCACCTGCCTGGGGTCAGAGGGCACGGTGTGCAGGGGGGGGTGATACCTGGCCGAGCTCCCTGCGCCCTGGGTGCCCCGCCCCAGCCGTGGACTCGGCCTCGGCCTGGAGCAGGGACTGGGAGGCCAGGGCCTCGGTCAGCGGTCGGGAGGCCCCGGGTGCGTGCGGAGGGACGGGCGGCCGAGGGAGGGACGCGCGCAGGCACGGGCGGCCGAGGGAGGGACGCGCGCAGGCACGGGCGGCCGAGGCAGGGACGCGCGCAGGCACGGGCGGCCGGGGCAGGGACGCGCGCAGGCACGGGCGGCCGAGGCAGGGACGCGCGCAGGCACGGGCGGCCGAGGCAGGGACGCGCGCAGGCACGGGCGGCCGAGGCAGGGACGCGCGCAGGCACGGGTGGCCGAGGGAGGGACGCGCGCAGGCACGGGTGGCCGAGGGAGGGACGCGCGTAGGCACGGGTGGCCGAGGGAGGGACGCGCGCAGGCACGGGTGGCAGTGCGGCTTTATCAGAGCGAGGGCGTGAAGGCCGGGGGCGGCTGCCCGGTGGCCGGGCAGGGGCGCTCCCCGCCGCGCTGCCTGAAGTCCTGCGAGGTGTAGCGCGGCCGCTGGGGCGGCGACAGGTCGGGCACGTAGTTGGACCGCTTGGGCTGCTCCGTCCCAAACAGGTTCCTGTTGACCACTGGGGACCCGGACGTGCTCAGAGGCTGGCACTGCGGGACCCTCGGCCTGCTGGCCCCGCCCCGCCCCCGCGACCACGCCCCTACGGCCACGCCCCCGCCCCGTCGCACCCGCTGCCCGGCTCTTGACTGTTTGGTTTTTCTGCCCCCGCTGTTTTGACACCGGGTCTCTCCGCGTAGCCCAGGCTGCCTCTGCCCCGGGAGTGCTGGGGTGACCCGCGTGCACCCCGCCCCGGCTCCCCCCAGCCCCCACCCCCGCCCGCCGCTCACCGAACTCCTTGCCGCGCACGTGCCTGTCCCTCCAGGGCACGCACCCCCAGCGCGTGCCCGCGCCCAGGTACTGCGCCGGCAGCGTGGGGTCCCAGAAGGCCGTCTCCCGCAGGTGCTGCCTGTAGGCTGCGGGGAGGCGAGGGCGGCGTCAGCGTGGGCCCACGGGGGTGCGCGGCCGGCCCGGGGCGGGACACTCACCGGAGGGCAGCCCGCGCTGGCGGCTCTCGAAGCAGCCGTGCCAGCGCGCGTGGGCCTCGCGGTAGGGGCTGTCGAGCGCGTCGGGCAGCATGTACCAGGCCTCGCGCGGCTCCGAGTTGGTCAGGCCCGTGTACCACACCTGGCCGGCCGCGTCCTGGCCCATGGGCGTGAACTTCCAGCGCGTGGCCTGCTTGACGGCCGGCGCCCAGCGGGGCCCCTCCAGGGACAGGTAGTCATGGCTGCAGGAGGGCGGCGGCGGCTGAGCCAAGCCGGCTGCTCCCAGCCTGCTGCCCTGTCTCAGGGGTGTCTGACCCCCTAAAGGTGCTGTGGGGCGAGGGTCCCCCCGTCCCTGGCCAGCGTCTCCTCCGTGCACCACCCCACCTGCAGTCATTATCAGCCAGCGTGGCCCTGCTTCTTTTTGAGGCGGGTCTCACTGTCAGTGTTCACCTTGAGGCAATCCTCCTGCCTCAGCCGCCCAAGTGCTTGTTTAACAGGCATGAGCCTGGCTTCTGGCGTCACCAGGGGACCAAGGCAGGGTCGCGCTTTGCGGAAGCTCCCCATAGATGGTACCCATGCGGTGCCGGGCTTAGGGAATTCGCAGTGGAGAAGGGCGTGGGGCCCCTACAGTTTCAGAGCCCAAACAGGCCTGTGAAATGGGACTGTTTTTCCGGGTAGCACAAACCCGTGCTCGGCATGCTGAGTGAGGAGTGAGCAAGGGCTTTGGGAGGTTAAGAATAGCTTGGGCTACCCCGAAAGATCCTGCGTCAAATTAAAAAAATGTACATCATGGTGTCACATTCCAGCACTTGGGGGGGGGGCAGGAGGATCAGAAGTTCAAGGTCATCCTCAGCTCCAGGGTGAAGCTGAGGCCAACCTGGGCTACATGAGACCTCACCTCCCCAACACACACACACACACACAGCCCAGGAGCTTCCAAGCCCAGCCCACATCTCAGCCACCCGAGGGCAGGTTAGGGGGTGGCCAGCTGGTGCCCGGGTGAAGGGGGTGCCAAATGCAGGGACCCACCTGTGTAGGAGGGCAGGGAAGTACAGTTCCAGGGTGCCCGAGGGGACAAATGGCTGGGAGGCCTCCCGCCTCAGGTTCTCCATGGCTGCCTCTGCTTCTCAGAGGCTCCGACCACCAAGGCCCTGGGGCCATTGTTGACAGGGACAAAGGTGTCCCGGCAACAGGGAAGTGGGCTCCATGACCTCGGCCTGCTTCCTGGTGCGGGGCTTGGGGTCTGTGGCTCCGCCAGCTCCCTACATGGGGGCATCTGGATGTTCTGCTCCCCCTGTCCCACAGCAGGAAGCCACGCTCTCTCGCCAGCCTTTATCCACCCCACCCCACCCTTCTGTCCTCTGGACAAGGAGGGCACTGTGCTCCGTGGGACTCAGTGTGAGCCGGGGGGACTCTGCTGGGTGATGGGTGCCTGCCCTGGACCAGTACTTAGCCACGAGTGGAGACTGTCGTCAGCCCATGTGGAGGGACCTTCAGGACACGGTGCTCAGCAAGGGCCCGGAAACAAGGCCTCGGCATGTGAACTCCCTGACGGAACTGCACTCTAGGCCTCCACAGAGGGAAGTGGCCCTGTGGGGCTGTGGTCGGGGCCTCTTTGGTCATCGATTGATCTGGAGTTAGCGGTGATTGTTATGTAACTGAGGATGCTGAATCCATCGGCCAGCTCACTTTATGATGGCACATTGTACGCTTTGTATATTTTACTACAATAAACAAATGCCAACACAACCACACTCACGCCACCACTGCCCATGGGCAGGGCCTCTATCAGGTGGCAGCTGCCTGGGCACCACGGTCCACAGCACAGACATCAACTCTGGTCACCTGTCCCGACCCAGGGTCTTTGTGCAGACTGCGCCACAGCCCAGACTGTGGAAGGGCACATCTGAGCACCGTTCCCTCGGCCGGGGCACACAGCCAGCCAGGCTTTAGACCTCCTGAGTCCCATGGCAGGCTTTTCCCCAGGGAAACTACAGCAAGCCATGTTGTGGGTGGGGGCCTAGGCCACACCCCATTGCCTGTCCTTCTGGAAGGCTCTGTGGGCTTGGGTTCTGGACCTCTTCCTCTACCCCCAGCTCAGCTAAGTACTGTCAGCTTTACCTAAGGGCAATGGAGATACAACCTTGCTGCGCATTGCCCAGGCCCCCACCGGCCCTCACCCTTCACATCTGGCTGCCCACTGGAGACCAGCCCAGACTCTGTGATCAGTTGGGTGTTGAGGTGGACAGACGGACGAGGCTGCTCTGTCCAGGGGGCGCCTCCTGCACCACCCACCTGGGACATCAGGAACAGAATACGAACTGCATCTAGGTCCCCTGCACGTCTCCTGTGTGGCCAGCTCCCACCAGGAACAGGCCACAGGGGACCCTCTGCACCAGCACACAGCTGAGGGTCCTGACTGGACATTTTGCTTTTGGTGACAGGGCAAAGTCCAGGCTGTGAGTAGCAGCAGGTGACCCTGAACCTTGAACTCCTGACAGGCCGAGCCGATGCCTTGCTGGGATGAGGCCACTGGCCTGGGCTTTGCTAAGAATCGACCAGAGCCTGACAGGAGGCCACACCCCAGCCCCGCAGGCGGCAAACCCCACAGTGACCTGGGTCCCGGCCATCAGCTGGAACAAGGCAAGAAAACGCACAACAGACCCAGGGCGTCACAGATACATATATACACACGTGCACACACCATGGCCAGCCACACACTGGGGATCTGCAGTGTCCCCAGGTGAGGAGGGGCGGCAGAAATGGGGTCTGAGGTCAGGGAGGCCTGGGAAGCTTCCAGAAGGCCAGAAGGAGGTGGACGCGGCAGACGAGGCAGCTGGCTGGGAAGAGGCACGCGGACAGGCATGGGGTCACAGGAGGTGCACACAGACACGGGTGGAACGCAACAGGACGTCAGGGCGAGAGGCGCAGGTCCCCGCCAGCGCCTCCCAGGATGTTCCGGCTGGGGTGACACTCGGGAGGTTGCGGGGGGCGCAATGGCTCTGGTCCACAGGTCCCAGGTGATACTGGGTTTGGGGAATTGATGGGATCTCGGGCTTCCTGCTCAGCTGTGTCCAATATGGCTCGGGCAGTGGTGACAGGGAGGTCACAAGTGTCCATCTGAGCGCTGACGGCCAGCAAGAAGGGGATGCAGCCGGTGGCTGAGGGTCCCCGTGTCCCTGTCCCAGACACTGGCTCCACAGCTCACAACGAGGCGTTTAATGAGACTCTGGGGTCTCCGGCCCGGCTCCCGCCCGCCAGATGCCTCTGAGGACTGCAGGGCCCATGCATGCTGGCTGCTCCATCTCTGCCCCATGGGCTGCGCATCCCGCCCGCGGGTCTATCGGATCCGGGTGAAGAGGTTAAGCACAGACACGGATTCCTGGGAACAGGGAACATGAGTGACTGTGTGCCAGGGCGCCCTGAGAACCGAGGGGCGTGACAGCAGGGGGCAGGCAGTCACCCCCCACCCACGTTACCTTTGTAGAGCGTGTTTTACTGAAAACATTCCAGAACCGCAGGGTTTCATCTCCAGCCCCGGTGACGATGGCCTCCCCGTCAGGGGACATGGCCTACAGAGGGGACAGAGGGCCCTGGTTGTTCTCCAGCAGGCAGGTTCTGAGACCCAGGCAGAAGCCAGGCAGGTGCCAGGCAGGGGACACAGACCCTGGACTCCCGAGCTGGGCAAGACACAGCTGGGCCTACCAGGTGGCCAGGGACACTGACCCTTATGCTGGACAGAGGCCAGGCGGCCCGAGGTCAGCTGGGGGGGATCCTCCCCTCCCCGCATCCCAGGACGGGGACACTGGTTAGTGGTGGCTTTCCTCCTGAGATGAGGAGCGGGCAGCCGGAGGCTGGTGTGTCACACCCTTGGCCGTCCAGAGACGCCCACCACGTGCAGCCGCAGGGGCCAAGGGCAGCAGTACCAACACTCACCAAGTAGAGGACCCGGTACGAGTGGCCGGTGAGCTTGGCCACCTGCGTGAGGGACGGGTACTTCCACACGAGGATCTGGTTCTGCGAGTAGCCGTGTGTGCTCACCTAGTGTGGAGACCGGGAGTCAGAGCCGCAGAGGGCGCGTGCAAGTGCACGGGCCGCCGGGCTGGGCCGCCGGGCTGGGCCACCTCCGCGCCCGCTCGTACCAGCCCTGCGTGCTCACCAGCTCGTTGGCGTGTTTGGACCAGGCCAGGTTGCACACTTGTGAGCCGGTATCGATGCACTGGAGGGGCTGGCCCGTCAGGGTGTTCCAGAAGCGGATGCAGCGGTCGGCTGTGCCCCCGCCAGACGCCAGCAGTCCATGCTGGTGCGGGGACCAGGCGATGGCCTTCACGGCCGCCAGGTGCTCCGTGTACTGCTGCACTGGGCTCACCGTGGAGTGGTTCCAGACGAGCAGCTGCGGGCGGGGGGCAGGCGGGGCTGTGACCGGGCGGGCGGGGGCAGGGGGCAGGCCGGGGCTGTGACCAGGTGGGCGGGGGGCAGGCCGGGGCAGGCACACCCCACGGCCAACTCTGGGGACCCCAGGGATGTGGGCTTTGAATACCTGGGCCAGGACCTGGGAAGCCCCTCCCGTGAGGCCTCAGGCTGCCCCGCCCCAGGTTCTAGTGTGGGCCTACGCGAACGGTGGACAGGGAGGGTGACAGGAGTCCTACCTTGTTGTCATTGCCCCCCGAGGCCAGGAGCTGGTGGTCTGTGGACCACTTGAGACCACACACTTCCTGCCGGTGGCCCTGCAGCCGCCGCTCCGACTGCAGGGGCGGGGTGCGGATGTCCCGCTGGAGGATCATGCGGTCGCGGCTGCCGGATGACAACTGGTCTGCGTTCCAGGCCAGCGCCCCTACAGGGTGACAGGAGGTCAGCCTGGGCCTGCTCCAGGGCTGTGCCCCAGGGCGCGGCTGGGCTGGCCAGGTCCTCACCCACTCGCGCAGTGTGGCCCTCCAGCACCGACAGCTTCTTCCCAGCAGCCGCGTCCCAGATCTGCACGAAGCCCTTGTGTGTGCCCACGGCGACCAGGTTCCCCTAGGGCGACAGTGTGGCCAGGTGGCCATCAGGTGGGTGTGGGGATGAGAAGTTGGCTCACCTTGTGCTCCCCAGAGACACAGGGCCGTCTCTATAGCTCGTTTTTTCTGTTTTGCCTTTTAAAACATGGGCTCACTGTAGCCCAGGCTGCCACTGAGTCGAGATGTTACCCAGGCTGACCTCAAACTCAGGGAGATCCTCCAGCCTCAGCCTCGGAGTGCTGGGGTTATCCATCACCGGTCCAGCCCCGTGCTGGGGCACACACACCAGCCCCCCCAGCACTGCAGGCCGCTGCAGGAGCAGCGCAGTCGCACCAACATGGTGGCCAGGAGGCGGCTGCTGGGGGGTGGGGAAGACGCCCTCAGCTGAGTGGCCTGACTGAAGACCCAAGGGCCAGGGGGCTCCACCTCCTCACTCACCCGCTCAGACCAGCCCACGGAAGTCACCGAGTCCCCTTCCACAGAGAGGTCACAGAGCCGGGTCACCTGTGGGCAGGAGGCAGAGCAGGGACTGACGGGCTGGCCCCAGACCCGCCCTCTGCTGCCTCCCCAGGACCCACTCAGCACAGAGACGCCTCAGAAGCTGGCAAGGGGACCAGCGCCCCAGAGCCCACGGGGCCCCAGAGCTGCTGCAGGGAGAAGCCGGGGTGTGGGGGGCACCTGGACGGTAGGGGTGGCTCTCTGCAGGCTGCTCCCTCCCTCCCGCCCCCTCCCTGTGGGCTGCACGGGGGGTCAGTCAGACCCCCCCCAGGGTGCCTGGGCGCCCACCTGGCTGGTGCACGCGCTCCACAGGTACACGCAGGTACCCAGGCCCACACTGAGCACGTTGAGGGAGGACCAGTCCACCAGGTTGAGGTAGAAGTCGTCCTGAAGCTCCGGCGCATCCAGCACCTTGAAGGGAATCTTGGAGATCTTGCGCGTGGGCTTCCGTGGCGACCGCAGCAGCTTCTGACTGCGGGGACAGCAGGACACCGCTCGCTGCCGCCCCGGGCCCGTGTCCCCCCATCATCACCGGCGGCCCCCGGCCCCGGCTCACCTCTTGTTGCTAACGGGGGACAAGGAGTACGGGGACACGTCGTTGCCGTCATCGGGACTGGAGCGCTTGCTGCTGAGGGAATACTGCGGCAGGGACAGCGCACTGAGCGGCCGCCGCCACCTCGGGACTTGTAAACCCTGAGCACCCCAAAGCTGACACAAACGGGGCAGGAGGCGCACAAGGGCCCAACAGGTCCGGACCCCCCGCCCCGCGGGCCCTGGCTGCCCCCGGCTCACCGTGAAGAGGCCCTTGTGCTCGGGCGTGGATGGCTGCAGCCGCCGGTCCTCCGTCTGCGGGTCCTGCACCTTCTCGATGCCCGCGCCCAGCAGCTCGTTCTTCAGCAGCGCCGAGTAGGCCAGGCCATCTGCAGGGGGCGGGGCGTTGGGAGCGTCTCGGGGGCGGGGCCTCGGGAGGGTGGAGTCTGTGGGGCGGGGCATCAGGAGAGGGCAGACTAGCTGGGCGGGGCCTGTGGCTGAGTGGGCGGGGCCGAGCCTCACCTTTGCCGTTGTCTGAGGTGGCGTCCTTGGCCTTGCGGTTCTGGCTGGGGGACTTCTCGTTTTCCTACGGGAGAGGAACCCGTGGGGGTCACCGCAACACGCGGCTGTGCCCACCCCAGGGTGACGGGCCCGCCCGGCCCAGCCTGGCTCTCACATTGATCCTGTGGAAGTTCACGCTCCAGTTGGCTCCGGCCCGCGAGGGGATGAAGCGGTCACCATGCTTGCTGGGCGAGGACACTGGGGAGTTGGCTGGTGTCAGGGTCCTCCGCATCTCTGAGACCTGGGGGAGGGAGGGCTGGGGTTAGCCGCGGTGACCCCGGGCAGGCCCTCAGCCCATGCACAGTGCCCTTCCCCGGTCACTCACACAGGGCACCGTGTTCTCATTCTGGATGATGATCTGTCGCAGGAGCCTGCGCTCATAGTCCTGGTCCATGGCGGGCGGGCGGGCGGGGCGGGGCCCGCAGCCGAGGGCAGCCTGCAGGGCAGACAGAAGGAGCTCATAGCAGCCCGGGCCGTGAACTCAACCGAAGAAAACAGCCTGCTGGGCAGCTTTGCAAATTTTATTTTCGATACAAGGTCTCATGTAGCCTAGGTTGACCACCAACCTCTAAGAAGGAGAACCTTGAATGTGTGTCACCATGCCTGGGGAGCACCCCCGGGTGTCACCGCGCCTGGGGAGTGCATCCCGGGTGTCACCGTGCCTGGGGAGTGCACCCCGGGTGTCACCGTGCCTGGGGAGCACCCCCGGGTGTCACCGTGCCTGGGGAGTGCACCCCGGGTGTCACCGTGCCTAGGGAGCACCCCCGGGTGTCACCGTGCCTAGGGAGCACACCCCGGGTGTCACCGTGCCTGGGGAGTGCACCCCGGTGTCACCGTGCCTAGGGAGCGCATCCCAGGTGTCAAGGACTCAGCACCCCTTAGCCTGGAAGCAGGTGCTGTGCCCCAGGGGTGGGTGGGTGGGCAGCGGGATCCCTCCTGGTCCTGCCATTCCAGCAGCCTCAGGCTGGCCCCGCTGCACCCGAGGGTCTCGTGTGGTGAGCCTCAGTCCCTGGAGTGACCAGTGCTAGCGGGGAGGTGGGGCCACCACCAAGCCATGAGTGTGGGGGAATTGGGGACACAGCCTTCATCAGCAATTGGAGCCACTGTGACCCATGACCCTTGGTGCCCACTCAGACACCTTGCACTTGAGGTGGGAGCTGTGGCCGGCCAGGGCAGAGCTCAGAGGCTGTCTTGCCCAGGATCGCAGGCCGCGGGGCTATTGCTTGCTAATACAGGCCCAGGCCCTCGGCCGGCACACCATGTGGCAAAGGCCCCCAGCCTGGGGACAGTCCCTGCTGCAGCACCCAGTGCAGGGCTCCAGGGCTGCCCACCTGCCTGAGGCCCCAGACCCCACAGGGCCCCTCTGGCCTGAGCCCTGAGCCTTCCCTCCACCCAAGGCTGAACACACTGAATACAGAGAAAGGCAGAGACACTGCGGCATCCTTCTCCGGGACACTCCACTTTCCCAGACCGAAGCGTGGTCCTCATTCAACACCAACTCCCCAGCCTCCCTGGAGCCTGGCACTCTCTCAGGCCCCAGTCCCTCAAACAGCTGGAGGACCATGTGACCGAGAACTGTGCTATATTCCTAGACGTCCACCTGAGATGGACGACCCCCATGCTGAGGCCTGTACAGCTGCAGGTCCATCCACACACTGGAGCATTACTCAGCCATGAACAGGGAGGCACTAACATGACCTTGAGGACCCAGACACAGAAGGCCACAGTGTGGGCTCCATGACAGGAGCCCACAGACACCGGGGGTGAAGGAGAGGACTGTGCCCACCACTCAATCCAACCACCACCCTGGAGACGGGCTCTCCCTGTGTACCAGGCTGCTCTGGAGCGCTTGGAGGGTCAGGAGTTCAAGTCCACCGTTAGGTGCACAAGCAGAAGGTCGGCCACTCACAGAGCCAGGCCTGGAAGATCCAGAGCCTGGGAGCGTTCAGAGCATCACCTCAACGCCACTGCAGCTGAGGCCGACTTGGGGGCGGATCCAGACCATTCCTGCTCCCAGCACTATGGCCCCAGGCATATCTTCCACTCACACCAAGCTTTGGGCTAGGCAGGCACACGTTTAACTGTGGCGACGTGAGGCTGAGGGGCGGGGTGACGTGGGGGGGGGAGCCGAGTCACAGACCCTGCCTGGTGGCACAGCCACCGTCTGGTCTGGCAGGGCAGACCCTCCCCTCCCTCTGCCTGGCCCTGAGGGAGAGGCTGGACTTTCTCTTGCTCCCTGGTCCCCAGTCCCTGGGTGCAATCGTGACCCAGCAGCCGGGTGGCCTAGGCCTGTGAACTCCCATCGGGTGGCAGTTCCTGGCTCCAAGCCTGGCTCACTCCTCCTAGGCCCAGTCTGGCCCAGCCAACCCTGGGGAGCTGCTCTGGGTCCTGCTGCTTCCTGCTGTCTCAGTCTCCCTCAGGCACCCTGACTCTGGCTGTATCCCAGGATGCTGTGGGTGGGGGTGTCTGGGCATGCAATGGTGCCCAGCGCCCGGCAGGGCTCGGGCCGTCCCAGTGCGGTGCCCACCGGGGCCAAGAGCCCAAGAAAGCGAGTGGGGCCACGGAGGTGATGGGGCCATCGGTCCTGTGGCTGCCCCAGCCAGTGCCACCCACCCCCACTGCACGCTTGTCCTCTTGCTTGGCACTGGGTACTGGAAAGCCCTTGGGCTCCTGCCACCAGGAAGCTTCCCCCAAGGACGGAAATTCGGCTCATCTGGCCCTCAACCACTGGTCACACCCTCCAGGGGCTACAGATCTTGAAAAACTGGTCCCCACAGCTTGTGTGTCAAAGAACCCAAGGCGAACCCCCACCTGGAGCCAAGTGTGGGGGTTCGCCATCCTGCACTATGGCCACGGTGGGGCTTGCTGGACCCTGCAGGGTGCTGAGGCGCACTCCCGGCCTCCACCCACTCCGTGTCAGGAGCTCCCCAAGGCCTGACAGACACGTGTCCCCAGAGTCGGGAGCACTCCATACTCCTAGGAGGACGACAGAGACTGCTCAAGACTCTCCAGCGCGGAGCAGGTGGGGGACGAGGCTGGCGGCCAGCTGCACCCAAGGCCCCGGCACCACCCCCGCCCAGGCCCAGCAAAGCACCAGGCCTTTTCACCCCAGTCTCCCCCTGTCACAGCTGGTGCAGCTGTGTGGTCAGGACTGCTCCCTGCCCTGGAAACTCACAGGGCGCCGGAAGAGCTGAGCCGTGTGAGTGGCCGAGGACAGAGCTGGGTCAGCTCCTGAAGCAGTGCCCATCTGGGGGCGCCTGGACCCAGGGCCCCTCATATGTGACCTTAAGTCACATGTCCCACAGAGCTCAGGTGCTGACCGGGGCCTCTGCTCCACAGACGCCCTTAGGGGCCAAGGGCAGGGACTTCCCATGACCCAGGCTAACAAGCAGCCTGTTGCCCAGCTCCCTGCACCCCAGGAATGGCGTCCCCACCCCACTCTGCTCTCATTGGTGTCACCACAAATTCCCGGTGAGGCACACAGCTCTGGCCAGAGTCTCCGAGTCTCCAGGAGACCCTATGCCCAGGAACCTTGAGTAGGCGCATGGGAGACCCAGGGAGACCCGGGTTCACCCCCAGGGTGACCTCGGGCTCTTCCTCTGAGTGTGTGTGTGTTTGGGGGAGGGTGGGGGACACCTGCGGAGCTGGGGCGCACGAAGGGTCTGAGAAAGGCTAGAAGGAGTCAGCGGGTGGTGGCCGGGGTAGCAGATGCAGAAGCAGGCACACGACAGGCCCAGATGGCCTCTCACTCTTGCGCGTCGGCCTTCCCGCCACAGGAACAAGCAGAGCAGGGGTCTTGACAGCTCCCGTTAGCGAGGGAGCCCAGGGGTACTGCAGCTGCCCTGGATGCCTGGGGTCTGACCAAGTCACCTGCCCCCGCCTGGGGCCCGGGTGCAGGAACATCCCCAATAGGCGTGTGCACACCACTCATTTGTTCTCCTGGTGCCTGAGCAGACCAGGCGGCCATCACTGTCCTTCAGAGCTGGCCCATGGGGAGAGACACCTGCCACTGTAACCCGGGTCTCCATGTGACCCGGTGCCTCACTCAGGTGTGTGGCTGCTTGCACACTAGACACCCAGGGTCCTCACAGGACGCACAGGGGCTCTGTCCCCTGAGGGCCACAGCACTGCCCACATGGAGCACAAAGGCCCCGCAGGTGCTGAGCGGCAACTCCGGCCTCCACCCCCCACCTGCAGCTGACCCGGTCATCCCGTTCCCAGGCATTGCCCACCCTGGGGGCGGGGTGCAGTCTCCGAGACTCGGGGTTAGAGGATTTCTTAGCAAGGTGGGCTGCTTCCCCAGGGCAAGTGACCCAGCCCCAAGCTCTCTCCCAGTCCCTGGCCTCCAGTCACCACACACACCCTTCACCACTGCACCAGGACAGGAGAGGCACAACTGTCAATGGTCACACCGCGATGGCGGAGGCAGAGCAAACATCCAAGTGTGTGCACCCATCCCCAGCAGAGGGGCACACGAGTGTGTGCACCCATCCCCAGCGGAGGGGGGCATGAGTGTGTGCACCCATCCCCAGCAGAGGGGGGCACATGAGTGTGTGCACCCATCCCCAGCGGAGGGGGGCACATGAGTGTGTGCACCCATCCCCAGCACAGAAGGGGGGCACATGAGTGTGTGCACCCATCCCCAGCAGAGGGGGGCACATGAGTGTGTGCACCCATCCCCAGCACAGAAGGGGGGCACATGAGTGTGTGCACCCATCCCCAGCAGAGGGGAGCACACGAGTGTGTGCACCCATCCCCAGCAGAGGGGGGCACATGAGTGTGTGCACCCATCCCCAGCAGAGGGGGGCACATGAGTGTGTGCACCCATCCCCAGCAGAGGGGGGAGCACATGTCCAGACAGTGATGTGGACTAGGGATGCATGGCAGGAAGCTTTCAGAGCAGAACACTGGGCTGCAGGCTGGTGGACGCCTTATGAGAATGGGTTGACCTTTAGGGAGATGGAGAGTTCTAGAATATACACAGGTGATGGATGCACCACAACTGTCTGTTCTAATAAAACATGAGATATGAGAATGTTACCTGCATAAAGCAGATAAAAATCTGAGAAAACAATAGAAACCAACTTTTCAAGCCAGGCAGTGGTGGCACACACCTGTAACCCCAGCACTCAGGAGGCAGAGGCAGGTGGATCTCTGTGAGTTTGAGGGCAGCCTGGGCTACAGAGGGAGAGCCAGGCCAGTTACACAGAATAACTGTCTAAAAAAACCAAAACAGACAACAACAACAACAACAACAACAACAACAAAAACCCCGCCTTTTCTAAAGGTTGGTGAAGACAGACGGGACAGCAGCCCATCCCCAGAAGTCTCTTGGCCGGGCATGCTGTCCTGGCCCTCGGGAGGTTGAGGCAGGAGGACTGCCTGTGTGCTTGAGGCCTCCTGAGCTAGAGTGAGAGTGTGGAGAGAAACAGGCTGGCCAGAGGGCTCAGCAGGGGGAGGCCGGCGGCAGAGTCTGCACACCTGAGCTGCAGCCCTGGGACCCACATAGTGGAAGGAGAGAATTCACCCCTGCATGGTGGCCTCTGACCTACACATGCACACCCACACATACATGCACGCACACACACACACACACACACACACACACACACACACACAGAGACAAAGACAGACACAGACACCAGACACAAGGAGACAGGTGGGGTGCAGACAGGGCTCCTGAGTCAGTGCTCACCGTGGCATCGGAGGGCCTGGGCCTGCGTTTGGCCCGACCACCTCTAAGTCCGGCTCCAGAGCATGGATGTCCTCTCTGGCCTTGGGCGCCCACACACATGCACAACCCCACACAGACACACATTAGAAATAAAAAGTAAATCTTTAAGAAAAACTACAGCTTTGGGGGCGTGGGGCCACCTGCTGCACCTAACAGCTGAACTAGGAAGGAAGCAAGGCCCAGTGCTGAGCAGGAGGCTGAGGCAGGGGAATGCTGTCCCCGACCCGTGGCTCTGGACTCCCAGCTGCACACAGTGCTGCCTGCTGGACAGGTGTCTCCACCCGCATCCTCAGGGCTCTGTGCAGGGCAGAGGAGACGGCTCACTCCAGAAGCAGGAATCATGGGGCCTCCGGGTATCTGCTACTCAGGGGTCCTCAGAGGACCTTGAACCCTGCTCCTTCTACATGACCCAGAACAGAAAGTTCAGAAGCCTGGGCGTCAGACCCTGAGAGAAACTGGGAAACATGTGCGCCTGGACCTGGACAGGACCCCTTGATGACTGACCAGTCTCTCTCCCTCTCACTCCATTCTTGTTGCTAGAGCCCAGATGGACCTCAAACTCACAACCCTCCAGCCTCAGGCTCCCAAGGCCTGTGTCCTGCCACCCCGTCCCGGCAGGCCCCACCCCCACAGGGCTCTCCTGGACTTCTCAGGAGGAAGAGCAGAGGGACAGCCTGGGTCCTTCCAAGCCCCTGAAGGCACAGGCCTGTGATCCCAGCTACTGTGGCAGTTGAGACAGGAGGATTACCAGTTCTGGGCCAGCCTGGACAACTACTAAGATCCTGTCTCAAAATAAAAAGGAAGGGCTGTGGGGTGGCTTCCTTGGGGACCAGAGCTGAAACCCCAAGACTCTCACAAAGGGCCAGGCCCTGCTGAACACACACACATGTCAACTTCAGTGCTTCCAGCAACCGAGGCAGGAGGATGGCTGAGGCTTCTTGGCTGTCAGCCCAACTCCAGGCAGTGAGACCTGTCTCAAGGGAACAGACAGTGGCAGGGTGGGGCGCGTGTCGGGCTCTCCTCTGGACTGTGTGCCTGCACACACGCATGCACACCACACACACACTTTAAAGAAGGCTT
Organism: Peromyscus maniculatus bairdii; assembly: GCF_049852395.1. Lineage (NCBI taxonomy): Eukaryota > Metazoa > Chordata > Mammalia > Rodentia > Cricetidae > Peromyscus > Peromyscus maniculatus. Next base: position 2,857,489 of record NC_134873.1, on the reverse strand, counting down.
AAGGGAATAAATGGGCAGAGAGATGGCTCAGTGGTAAAGACCACAGGCAAGGGAGCAGGCTTGGTTCCCAGCACCCAGGTGAGGACCTGTAACTCCAGTTCTAGGACACGGCGCCCCCTCAGGCCTTTATGAGCACTGCATGCACAAGGTATGCACATAGACAAGCACACACAGACACAAGCGCGCACGTGTGTGTGTGTGTGTGTGTGTGTGTGTGTGTGTGTGTGTGTGCGCGCGCACACAGACATAAAATAAAAATAAACCTAGCAGCCTAGCTTAGGGCTCAAGAGACGGCTTGGTGGAAAGAACACTGGCTGCTCTTCCTGAGGAGCTGGGTTCAGTTTTCAGCACCCACAAGGTAACTCACAACTGTCTGGAACCTCAGTTCCAGGGGACCCCACACCCTCTTCTGGTCTCTGTCAGGCACAAATGTGGTACCCAGACATACATGACATACATGCAGGAAAAATATCCACACAAGTAAAATAAAGATAACAAACAAAAAGTCCATACACACACCTTAAAAAAAAAAAGAAAAAAAGCGAGGGCACCACGGTCAGGGGCGGGGCATCTGAGTGAGGGGCTGGGACACCATGGTCAGGGGCGGGGCATCTCTGAGTGAGGGGCTGGGGCATGGTTTGTTGCTAAGCTACTGTCTAGCATGTGCAAAGGCCCTGGGCTCCATGCCCAGCACCAGGAAAGGAAACACACCAGTACTCCTGCAGCTCACACTTAGCCTCCAACCCTCTAGTACAAGGAAGCAGAGGCCTCGTATTGGCAAAGAGAGTACACCCTTGACACCAGCCACAAGACCTTGACCCACAAGACACACTGGGCTAAAATCCCTCAAGTACCAAGTACACCCTGGAGATATCCTTGGAGGAACCCCATTAATATCTGCAGCACTTGTTGGGCGTGGTCACGGCCCACGACTTTAATCCCAGCACTCAGGAGGCAGAGGCAGGCGGGTCTGAGTTCGAGGCCAGCCTGGTACACATAGCGAGTTCCAGGACAGCCAGGGCTACACAGAGAAATTCTGTTTCAAATAACCAACCAACCAACCAAACAAACAAATAAACAAAATAGCCAATCCAGCCCCAAGAGAGCCAGAGCCCCCAAAGTCCCTTTCTCTCCAAGCCTGATCTCCAGACCCGGGGTGCTGTCTGTTCTAGGTGATTCTTCCCTGGGGAATCACACTCATTCAGGCTGCAGGAAGGAGCTGGGATTGGGGTCCAGCAGCCAGAGGAATGAGGTCATCTCTCACACAGGACAGGTAGGGGACCTGCTTCCCACCATCTGCCCTGGACTAGGGAGCGAATATGGGGTGGGGGCATGGGAGGAAGGACACTTCTCCATGGGTTGGTGTCAGGAGATGGGTGGGCAGGGTGATCTGAGGGCTCTGCAGAGGACAATGGCTTTGAATCGGGGACAGGACGGAGGGGCCTGGGCGTTCAGATCTGAAGGGGCATGTGGTGGGCTTGGGGACACAGACTGCCTTGGCCTTCTGGCCATGTCTCCCCTGAGATGGGGCACCTGGTGCTGGGTGAACCACTGAGTGTCATGTGGCAACTCTCGTCCCACAATCCCATCCACTGGGACCCCCGTGCCCCGACCCCGCACAAGGCCGTGTCTGAGACTCCTGGGCTCTGACTGCAATTTTAAGAGGGTGACTCAGACCCGGGAATTCAGTTTGGATGTAGGGAGTGTCTGAGGCAGGGGGGCTTAGATTTGGAAGTCAACAGGGTGTCAAGGAGTGGTTGTAGCTGTCGAGTTCTGAGTGAGCAGCATGGGGGCGAATGCCCTAAATTTGGGGTAACATAGCTCAAAGGGGTAAGCGGGCAGTGGTGGACCGGACGAGGTCACTGGGTACAGACGGCTCTGGGGTGAAGGGCCTCACCTGGGCTGTGTGGCTTCGGTGGGAGCAGGAAGGCGTGAGCCGGGTTTGGGGGTGCACGGAGCTAGGGGCTGGGGTGACACGGGGCCTGACCGCCCTGGACGTGGACAGAGCCCTGCTCAGAACCGGGCTCCGGGGAAGGAGGGAGGGTGGTGATGGACAGGGCGAGGTCAGGGCGAGGTCGCCGGGTGTGGGCGACCCGGGGTTGGGGTGACGCGGGGCCTGACCTGGGATCAGGGTGCATTTGCACCCCGGGGTCCGGGGAGCCGCGCGGGCGGAGCCGCGGATCGGGGGAGCAGGGCTGGGAGCGCGGCTCCGGGGATAGAGGCTCCGGCAGACACTGCGGGGTCGGGGCCGGGCCCGGGGGTCGCGGCGACGCGGGGTCCAGGGCCAGGCGGCGCGGGGGCCCCGAGAAGGAAGGGGTCGGCCCGGGGGGCGGGTCCCCGAGTCACCTGTGTCCTCACCTGCCTCGCTCCCGTCGCCAGCCGGTTCCCGCCGGTCCCCGCCGGTCCCAGGAACTCGCCGCGCCCGCTCGAGGCCCCGCCGCCGAGCCAGGCCCCGCCGCCGCAGCTCACGGGAATCCCCCGGCCTCCGCGGTCGCTAATATGGCGGCACTCAGCGGCAACCCGGCTCCCTCCCTCCGTCTGTCCCGCAGGCCGCGCGCGCGCCCGCGACCGGCCCCGCCGCCGAGCGCATCCCCGCGCCGAGGCCACGCCCCCGCACGCAGGCGCGCCTAGCCCCGCCGGGCCACGCCCCCTCGGCCCTCCCCCTAACGCCTCCGGGGGCTTCCATGGGGAGGCCACGCCCTCGACCACGCCCCTCGCGGCCCCTCGCACCGGGCACCCGCCAATCCCCTGTGCCCTCAACTGAAGCCACGCCCCCTACCCGTTACCCGACGCCCCTCCTGGGCCACGCCCCCGGGGCCGCCACCACACTGCGTCTGGAAGCCACGCCCTCGGGTCACGCCCACTCCGCACCGGGCTCGCGCCCACCGCGAGCAACTGCGCCTGCGCGAGGCGGCGCGGGGCAGCTCGGGAGTATGGGACGTCCTTCAGGATTCAAATCAATACAGGAAGCGAGGCGGCACGCGTTGCCCGGGGCAACGGCGGTCGGCAGCGCGGCCCAGGAAGACTGGGGGAGTGCGGAGTGGGGAAAACAACGCGGATGACTCGGCGCCGCGGAAGGCGTGGCTCCTGCTCGGGGAGAAGCGGGGACGCGGCACCCCGGGACTCGATTCACCCGCGGACGCCGCGGTGCACGCGCTGCATTTGCCCGTGGTTTTGATTTTTGGAGCCATCTCACTGTCTAGCCCGCTGGCCTCGAACTGGAAGCAATCCTCCAGCCTCGGCTCCCGAGGATGACAGGCATGCGACAACTCCCTACCCCAGCCCCAGAAATAATTCCATCGTGCGCCTTCTGAGTCCTCCCGGCAACCCTAAGGACGAGCGCTGGAAACAAAACCCAAGAAGGCCCCGCTTCAAAAATCCCTGGGATGTGGGACGGCTCACAGGGCAGAGTGATTGCAGCCAGGCAAAGGGCCCGAGTTCAATACCCGGAGTCCACTTGGTGGGAGGACAGACCTGCTTGCAAGTTGTAACTTTCTGACTGTGCGCGCGTGTATACACACACACACACACACACACACACACACACACGCGCGCGCGCGCGCGCGCACCCCTGTAGCTCCCCTGGCTAAATGACACGACACACACTAAACAAATAGAAATCTTGAAAAGTTAGAAAAGACAACAGAGGGCGAGCTGAGGGGCTGAGCTCAGTGGGCAAAGGGGGAAGGGTCTGTGCAAAGGGTCTGTGCAATCACAGTCTGGGATTCTGGTGCCTGACTGCTCTTGGAAAACAAGATGAACCCCACGGCAGGCAGCGAGGCTCTGGGGGAAGTCGGGCCATCCTCCTGGCTGGGCAGGTTGTGAAATCCATAGCTTAGCTGCTGTTCAGAGACGGAAACACAGAAGAGCCGAGCCACCCACCCACCGCTTCCTAACGCGAACATGGAGGCCCCCTTCATTCACCACCTAGTGTCCACCCCCCGGAGAAGGGAGCAAGCCCCATTCATGCAGTGGAACACAACACAGCAGTGAAAAAAGCCAGGTTGTCAAACAGAGGGACCCCCAAGGACACTGTGTTCAGCAAGAGGGCCACACAGTGTGGACTCCATGGCAGGAAATGTCCAGAGATGGGAAGTGGATTCATGGGTGCCGGGGGCTGGAAGGCTCGGGTGGGAAGTTAGGGAGACCAGGATGACCCTGGCTCAGAACAAGTGATGAAGGAGCTGGTAAAGGTGCCTGCTGCCATGCCTGGGACGCTGAGTCGGGCCCCCAGATCCACCTGGAGGAAGGAGAGGTGGGCTCCTGGTCTGCTGACCTCCACAGGAGGCCTGCAGCAGGCACACGTGAGCACGCACAAGAAATGAACATTTAGAGATCTCAAATATACAATAATAATAAGATCGACGGGAAATACAGCCCTGTGAGCATGTTTGCCAACAAGGAGATCCTATGCTCAGAATCCCCCGATGCATTTTTGGGCCCATTTGGTAGAGCCCTGGCCTGGCACACGCACAGGGGAGCATGCCTGTCATCCCAGCGCTGGGGGAGTGGAGGCAGGAGGCTCAGGAGTTGTAGGCGGCTCAGCAGTTAGCGCACCAGCTGCCCCTGCAGTGGACCTGGGTTCTGTTTCTGACACCTACAGGGGGATCACAACCACCTGTGACTCCTCTTCCAGCTTCTGTGAGTACTGCACACACAGGGAGCCGGTAGAGAGAGTGTGTGTGTGGACGAACTGATGCCCCCTCTGGCCTCTGCAGGTACTGCAAGAGTTGCACATAAACTCAAGTTTGCACATTCATACACACAAACAACTCTATCACTATTTGCAGATGATATGATAGTATACATAAGTGAGCCCAAAAACTCTACCAGGGAACTCCTACAGCTGATAAACTCCTTCAGTAAAGTGGCAGGATACAAGATCAACTCAAAAAAATCAGTAGCCCTCCTATACACAAATGATAAAAGGGCTGAGAAAGAAGTCAGAGAAACATCACCCTTTACAATAGCCACAAATAATATAAAATACCTTGGGATAACACTAACTAAACAAGTGAAGGACCTTTTTGATAAGAACTTTAAATCTCTAAAGAAAGAAATTGAAGAAGATATCAGAAAATGGACCTCAAACTCTACTATAGAGCTATAGTAATAAAAACAGCTTGGTACTGGTATAAAAACCGACATACGGACCAATGGAATCAAATTGAAGACCCTGACATTAATCCATGCACATATGAACACCTGGTTTTTGACAAAGGAGCCAAAACTATACAATGGAACAAAGAAAGTATCTTCAACAAATGGTGCTGGCATAACTGGATGTCAATATGTAAAAGATTACAAATAGATCCATATCTGTCACCATGCCCAAAAGTCAAGTCCAAGTGGATCAAAGACCTAAACATAAATCCAGTTACACTAAACTTAATAGAAAAGAAAGTAGGAAGCACTCTTGAACGCATTGGCACTGGAGACCATTTCCTAAATAAAACACCAACAGCACAGACCCTGAGCACAACAATAAATGGGACCTCTCGAAACTGAGAAGCTTTTGCAGGGCAAAAGACACAGTCAATAAGACAAAAAGACAGCCAACAGAATGGAAAAAGATCTTCACCAACCCCACATCTGACAGAGGTTGATCTCCACAATATATAAAGAACTCAAGAAACTAGACATCAAAGTACTGAACAGTCCAAATAAAAAATAGGCTAAAGAGCTTAACAGAGAATTCACAAAACAAGAATCACAAATGGCTGAAAGACATTTAAGAAATGCTCAACATCCTTAATCATCAGAGAAATGCAAATCAAAACGACTCTGAGATACCTTACACCTGTCAGAATGGCTACGATCAAAAACACCCATGACAGTCGATGTTGGAGAGGATGTGGAGCAAAGGGAACACTCCTCCACTGTTGGTGGGAATGTAAACTTGTACAACCACTGTGGAAATCAGTATGGAGGTTTCTCAGAAAATTAGGAATCGAACTACCTCAAGACCCAGGCATCCCACTCTTGGGCATATACCCAAGGAATGCTGATTCATACCATAAAGATACATGCTCAGCTATGTTCATAGCAGCACTATTTGTAATAGCCAGAACCTGGAAACAACCTAGATGCCCCTCAACGGAAGAATGGATGAAAAAAATGTGGTACATATACACAATGGAGTACTACTCAGCAGAGAAAAACAATGAAAGCATGAAATTTGCAGGCAAATGGATGGAACTAGAAAAAATCATCCTGAGTGAGGTAACCCAAATCCAGATAGACAGTTATGGTATGTACTCACTCATAGGTGGATTCTAGATATAAAATAAAGAACAATCAGACCACAAAAAAAATCTAATATATGTATACATACATTTTTAAAAATATATATTTGGGCCAGGTGGTGTGGCGCACACCTTTAAAGCCAGTACTTGGGAGGCAGAGGCAGGCAGATCTCAATGAGTTCAAGGTATATATATATATATATATATATATATATATATATATATATATATATGATTGGTTTTTCAAGAAGGTTGAAAAATATTTTGATGCTGCATCAAAGTTTGTTAATCTATATCTTTGGTATATTTTTTAATTTTTGTGTGCATTAGTGTTGTGCCTGCATGTATGTCTATGTGAAGGTGTTGCATCCTGGAGTTACAGTTGCAAGCTTCTGTGTGGGCGCTGGGAACTGAACCCAGGTCCTCTGGAAGAGCAGCCGGTGCTCTTAACCGCTGAGCCGTCTCTCTCTCCAGCCCTAAACTTTAGTATTGAACTTGATTAAGTGAGCATACCAGACAGGGTCAGAAACACCTGGTTACCAGGTCTCGACAAGACGGATCCAGTGTGGTGACAGAAGCCAGTGCCAGCCAGGGGTGCGCAGAAGATGCCACCACATACCGCCTGCAGAGCACCCGGCAGGCCGTCACTCTGGACCTGGAACTTGAGTGTGGGGGGGGGGGGCGACAGTGGATCCACAGGCACAGGCCAGGAGTTCAGATTCCTAGTTGTGGGGTCTGTGGGACGACTCAGCAGGCAAAGGTGCTTGCCACCAAGCCGCGGGACACACACGGTAGCGGGAGAGGCTGACTCCTCCAGGGTGTCCTCTGGCCACCTGGGCGTATGTGCTCCACCCATACATATAACAAAATAAAGTAAACCACCACCACCACCACCCAGCCAGTCACGGTGACACAGGTTTGTGATTCCGCAGGCGGGGCACTGAGGCAGGAGCATCCACGGGCTCACTTTAACAACAACAACAAAACCCACTCTTACAGAGACTGGGGTAATGGGGGCACAAGTCAATGGCCCCGAGCTAACCAAGACAGCTGGGAAAGCAGGAAAATGCCAGAGGTCGGCGGCCTCAGCCACAGGGATGCTAGACTTCTGGCCACCACGGACTCGAGGGCGGAGAGGCTGCTGGAGGGAAGTCAGGGCCGATGGGCCCTGAGAAGCTTTTCCTGGTATCGGTTCCTCCCGGGCCGCCTGGGCAGCATGCCAGGCTGTGGCCCAGGCAGCAGCCTCCCTCTGAAGCCCTATCGGCTTCCTGCACCCTGGTCTGCCGCTTCCCCTCTGCTGAGGGCCAGATCGCACCTGGCATCTCCCCACCCCGTGACCTGCTGCAGCCCCGACAGCCCTTCCGAAGCCTCACGTAAACATGAGTTGGAGCTGTGCCCCACGGCAAGCTGGCCAAGGATGACGGTACAGTTCACTATCAGTGGCCATGTGTGTTGTTTATTTTTTTCCTGTGCGTGTGCACGTGAGGTCAACATCAGATGTGTTCCTCAGTTGCTCCCCATCCTGTATTTGGAGGTGGGGTCTCTCACTCAGGCTGGCTGGCTGCTGGGTCCCTGGCATTCCCCTGCCTCTGTACACACCACGTCATCTAGGGAGCCAACTTTCAGAGTCCTCAGGAGGTTGGTATCATCACTCTGGTTAGTGGACCCAGCCCCCAGGAGGCCAGCCCCAGGCCGCAGAGCCAAACGCTGGTCTCAAACACCATTGTCTTGGGAGGAAATGAAATCAAAGGGTGCAGCTGGGCTGGAGCAGTGTGGACTCCATTTTGTTCCCCACAGGACACTCAGGCCATAGAGGACCGACTGATGGGTGAAGATCTCGATGAATGAGTACAGGTGGCTTTCACTCACTTTTGTATTTTATATTGTTTATTTAGTTTTTGTTTGTTTTGAGACAGGGTTCCTCAGTGAAGCCCTACCTGTCCTGGATCTCACTCTGTAGACCAGGCTGGCCACGAACTCACAGAGATCCACCTGCCTCTGCCTCTAGAGTGCTGGGATCAAAGGTGTGCGCCACCACCACCAGGCTATAAAACATTTTAAAATGATTAACTCCTAATTTTATTTTACTTTTAACTTTTTTTTTGCACTTTCATAAATATATATTGTGGATTTTCATCATATGTACTCACATTTCCATTTTCCACATTTATTTACATGTATCATACAAGCCCATATAGTAATGGCCTTCCTGGTGCCATTTTGATCAATATATAGTGTATTTTAATCTTGCCTTCATTTTATTTGTGTTTTTAAAACGTTGTCATTACCACAGATTAAATTTACATAATTATGTAATAATGAACTTCATTAGGACATTTTTCATGCACGTATAATGTATTTCAATTTCTTTTTTTCCAGTTTTTTTTTTTTTTAATATTTCTTTATTATGCATACAGTATTCTGCCTGCAGGCCAGAAGAGGGCACCAGATTTCATTACAATTGGTTGTAAACCATCATGTGGTTGCTGGGAATCAAACTCAGGACCTCTGGAAGAACAGCCAGTGCTCCCAACCTCTGAGCCATCTCTCCAGCCCTTTTTTCCAGTTTTATTTATGTGCATTGGTGTGAAGGTGTCAGATCCCCTGGAACTGGAGTCACAGTTGTGAGCCACCTGGGTGCTGGGAATTGAACCTGGGTCCTCAGCCAGTGCTCTTCACCGCTGAGAAATCTCTTCAGCCAGTATTTAATTTTATTTTTTGTTTGTTTTTTGTTTTTTGGAGACAGTGTAGCCTTGGTGCCTGTCCTGGATCTCGCTCTGTAGCCCAGGCTGGCCTCGAACTCACAGAGATCCGCCTGGCTCTGCCTCCCGAGTGCTGGGGTTAAAGGCTGCGCCCCCGCCGCCCGGCGTGTTTAATTTCTTAAACATCAATTTTATTCGCGTGTCACTGTAAGCATGATGGTGCTCGCCATCTACCCTGCGGCCCCCAAGATCGAACTCCTGCCGCCAGGTTTGGCTGCACGCGCCCCCGCGTGGAGCTGCTCGGTAACCCCGGCTCCATCCGGAGGCCACAGGCCACGCCCCCGCGGTAGAGCCCCGCCCCGAAGCCTTGCGCATGCTCTGTCGGTATTGGTCGCCGCTGGATTCAGAGCAAACCATTTTGATTCCTCTCCGGGGGGGGCGGGTAGAGGAGGCCGGAAGTCGCCTCTCGGGCTTGGCGGATGTCTCCGTGCGTTGACGCCCCTCGCCGCGGCGCTGGTTCCGCCCGGCCTGGTCACGTGGCCGGCAAGATGGCGGCGCCCAGGGGACGCTGCGCGCGCGGTGGCCGCTGACGGCCCTGGGTGTCCGCGGCGGCGTCTGCGCGACCTGCGAGTGCGGAGCCCGGCGCCGAGCCGAGCGCGGAGGAGGCCGCCGGAGGCCAGGAGGGGTGCGTGCGTCTCGGGAGGCTTCCCCGCCTGTTAGTGTGGGCGCGGGGCTCGGGGGCGCGGGGCGCGGGAGCGCGGGGCTCGGGGGCGCGGGGCTCGGGGGCGCGGGGCGCGGGAGCGCGGGGCTCGGGGGCGCGGGGCTCGGGAGCCGGGGCTCGGGGGCGCGGGGCTCGGGAGCGCGGGGCTCGGGAGCCGGGGCTCGGGGGCGCGGGGCTCGGGGGCGCGGGGCTCGGGGGCGCGGGGCTCGGGAGCCGGGGCTCGGGGGCGCGGGGCTCGGGAGCGCGGGGCTCGGGAGCCGGGGCTCGGGGGCGCGGGGCGCGGGAGCGCGGGGCTCGGGGGCGCGGGGCGCGGGGGCGCGGGGCGCGGGAGCGCGGGGCTCGGGGGCGCGGGGCTCGGGAGCCGGGCCAGCCTGCGCCCGCGCCCCCCGGTGCCTGCACCCGCGCCCCCCGGTGCCTGCGTCCGTGCCGTCCGGTGCCCGCGCCCGCGCCGCCCCCCGAGACCGGCTCTCCGGGGCCGGTCCCCCCCCCCCCCGGGGGCAGCTGATGGCGTCAGCGCCCACACCGCCTTCCAGCCTGCCCGGCCTGTCGGTCCTGTCCGTCCTGCCCGGGACGCACCTGCCAGGACCTTTGGTGGCCTTCAGATGGCTGAGGGCCTTTCTCATACCCGTACATGTCTGGTTCCGTGTCTTTTTTTATTTTTTCGAGGCAGGGTTTCTCTAGCTTTGGTGCCTGTCCTGGAACTCACTCTGTAGCCCAGGTTGGCCTCGAACTCACAGAGATCCGCCTGCCTCTGCCTCCCGAGTGCTGGGATTAAAGGCGGGCGCCCCCGCCGCCGGCGTCTGGTTCCATGCTGATTCACCCGTGAGAGAAAGTGTCTTGTCAGGCCATGCAGAGGCCCTGGCAGGAGCAGGGGGAGTCCCGAGGCGGAGGAGCGCCAGGATGGGGGGATGAAGTGCATTGCACCGGGCTTTGACGGCCGTGCAGGAGTCTCGGTGTGAAGTCACGGGAGGTCAGCCGGGCGGCGATGAGACCCATTTCGCAATGGGCAGTTCGCAGCTGTCATCGGTGCGGGGTTGGAGCCCGGGGGATGGCGTCACGGGGGGCAGGGGGGGGCATCCTCCAGGACCAGCTCCCAACGGGGGTGGGGGGCATCCTCCAGGACCAGCTCCCAACGGGGGTGGGGGGCATCCTCCAGGACCAGCTCCCAACGGGGGCGTGATTCAGGGTTAGGTCAGTTCCCGGGGCCTGGTTTCTGTCCCTGCCTCCACCTCTGGCCCTGTGTGGACCTGGGGCAGCTGTGAGGGCCTGGGGCAGGTACCCGGGGCAGCTGTGAGGGCCTGGGGCAGGTACCCGGGGCAGCCGTGAGGGCCTGGGGCAGGTATCCGGGGCAGCCGTGAGGGCCTGGGGCAGGTACCCGGGGTAACTGTGAGGGCCTGGGGCAGGTACCCGGGGCAGCCGTGAGGGCCTGGGGCAGGTACCGGAGCAGCCGTGAGAGTCTGGGGCAGGTACCCGGGGCAGCCGTGAGGGCCTGGGGCAGGTACCCGGGGCAGCCGTGAGGGCCTGGGGCAGGTACCCGGGGAGCCGTGAGGGCCTGGGGCCCAGAGAACAGCCCAGCAGGACCCCTGGGCTGCTCAGGGCGTGAGTGACCGCCCGTGGCCGAGCTGGCCGTGAAGCGCACGGGGTGGGGGTGGCGGCGGCGGCCGTGGAGGTTCGGAGATGCAGGGCCGGGGCGCGGGTGTGCAGGGCCGGGGCGCGGGTGTGCAGGGCGGGTGTGCAGGGCTGGGCGCGGGTGTGCAGGGCTGGGCGCGGGTGTGCAGGGCTGGGCGCGGGTGTGCAGGGCTGGGCGCGGGTGTGCAGGGCGGGTGTGCAGGGCTGGGCGCGGGTGTGCAGGGCGGGTGTGCAGGGCCGGGGCGCGGGTGTGCAGGGCCGGGGCGCGGGTGTGCAGGGCGGGTGTGCAGGGCTGGGCGCGGGTGTGCAGGGCTGGGCGCGGGTGTGCAGGGTGGGTGTGCAGGGCTGGGCGCGGGTGTGCAGGGCGGGTGTGCAGGGCCGGGGCGCGGGTGTGCAGGGCGGGTGTGCAGGGCTGGGCGCGGGTGTGCAGGGCGGGTGTGCAGGGCTGGGCGCGGGTGTGCAGGGCGGGTGTGCAGGGCTGGGCGCGGGTGTGCAGGGCGGGTGTGCAGGGCTGGGCGCGGGTGTGCAGGGCGGGTGTGCAGGGCTGGGCGCGGGTGTGCAGGGCCGGGGCGCGGGTGTGCAGGGCAGGTGTGCAGGGCGGGTGTGCAGGGCCGGGGCGCGGGTGTGCAGGGCCGGGGCGCGGGTGTGCAGGGCAGGTGTGCAGGGCCAGGGCGCGGGTGTGCAGGGCAGGTGTGCAGGGCCGGGGCGCGGGTGTGCAGGGCCGGGGCGCGGGTGTGCAGGGCAGGTGTGCAGGGCTGGGCGCGGGTGTGCAGGGCGGGTGTGCAGGGCGGGTGTGCAGGGCTGGAGCGCGGGTGTGCAGGGCGGGTGTGCAGGGCGGGTGTGCAGGGCTGGAGCGCGGGTGTGCAGGGCTGGAGCGCGGGTGTGCAGGGCTGGGGCGCGGGTGTGCGGCGCAGCACGGGCCTCACCTCCCTCTCCTGTAGCAGGTTAAGGAGCCGACTGTGGAGCAGGGCAGGGAGGCGGTCGCCATGGTGACGGAGCAGGAGGTGGAGGCCATAGGGAAGACCCTGGTGGACCCCGGGCAGCCCCTGCAGACGCGCTTCCGGGCCCTGTTCACGCTGCGGGGGCTCGGTGGCCCGCACGCCATCGCCTGGATCAGCCGCGCCTTCGAGGACAGCTCGGCGCTGCTCAAGCACGAGCTGGCCTACTGCCTGGGCCAGATGCAGGACCCGCGCGCCATCCCCGTGCTGGCGGACGTCCTGCGCGACGCCGGCCAGGAGCCCATGGTGCGCCACGAGGCCGGTGAGCGGGGCGTCTGAGGACGACTTCCGGCGCGGTCCCAGCGGGCCAGCCTGGGGTCAGGGTTCCGGCTGGGAGGCTGATGGGCGGCCGCTGCCCCGTCTGTCTCCCCAGGGGAAGCTCTGGGGGCCATCGGTGACCCGGAAGTTCTGGACCTCCTGAAGCAGTACTCCACCGACCCCGTGGTTGAGGTAGGGGACCGACTGCCCGTCAGACCTGCTCGGGAGTCCGTGCCGGGTTGACAGAGCGACTCCTGGGGAAGGCGGGCAGAGCAGGGCAGGGCCGCCCCCGACCCCTCCCCAGAGCTCTGGGCCTCGGCCCGGGGAATCTGACCTCTGCCCTTGTCTGTGTGAGCCTTCACACACACACACACACACACACATGCACACACACGCACGCGCGCGCACGCACACGCACACACACACACACACACACACGCACGCACGCACACCCGCTGCACGCTCCTGTCACGGAGCAGGCGCTGTGTGGCCTTTTGTGTCTGGGTCCCACTAGGCACCTGTCCCGAAGGGCTCCCCTCTGTGCTGGGTGTCCGCGCCTCCCTCCTGTTCGTGGCTGAGTAATACTCCAGCCTGTGAGGAGGGACTGCGCATGGGTGGCTGTCCGTGACTCCTGTGGCCGCTGGGCCCCTTCCACTCTGGCCTTGCTCTCCCTCGCGGGCTCCCGGGCATGCGTCTGTCCCCGTCCCCCGCCCAGGTGTCTGCTCACACCCCCTGGTCTGTGTCCAGGAGAGGGGTGGGTCCGGCGGGTCCCATGTCCCAGCGCCGGGACCCACGGTCGCCCCTCCTGCCCTCGCTCAGGTGGCCGAGACGTGCCAGCTGGCCGTCGGGCGCCTGGAGTGGCTGCAGCAGCACCCCGGGGAGGCGGCGCCCGCAGGACCCTACCTCTCGGTGGACCCGGCGCCCCCTGCGGCCGAGCGCGACGTGGGGCGGCTGCGGGCGGCGCTGCTGGACGAGGCGCGGCCCCTCTTCGAGCGGTACCGCGCCATGTTCGCCCTGCGCAACGCCGGGGGCGAGGAGGCGGCCTTGGCGCTGGCTGAAGGTAAGGCCGGGCGCGGACCCGAACCCGGGCGCCCCCCGCCCCGCCGCCGCCCGCTGCCCCCCGCCCCCCGCCCCGGTCCCGCTGCCGCCCGCCCCAACCCCCCCCCCGTGCTGACCGAGCCCCCCCCCCCCCAGGCCTGCGCTGCGGCAGCGCGCTCTTCCGCCACGAGGTGGGCTACGTGCTGGGCCAGCTGCAGCACGAGGCGGCCGTGGGCGCGCTGGCCGCCACGCTGGCGCGGACCTCCGAGAGCGCCATGGTGCGGCACGAGTGCGCCGAGGCCCTGGGCGCCATCGCCAGGCCCGCCTGCCTGGCCGCGCTGCGGGCGCACGTCACCGACCCCGAGCGCGTGGTGCGGGAGAGCTGCGAGGTGGCGCTGGACATGTACGAGCACGAGCGCCGCCGCGACTTCCAGTACGCGGACGCGCTGGAGCGCCTGCGGCCCTGACCGCACCGGCCCTGACCGCACCGGCCCGACCCCGACCCGCACCGGCCTGACCTGACCCACACCGGCTCGACCTGCACCAGCACCGCGGCCCCCAGCGCCGCCACCCAGGACTCCGCCTTCCGTGAGACCCTGCTGCGGCTCCGCGTCCCCTGGTTCTGTGGGCCGTGCCCGGGGCTGCCTGCCCGGCCCCACGGGGACTCCACCAGCTGCGCCCACGACCCAGGCTTAGGGGACCAGGCAGCCGTGTGGCCTCCACACCGGCCTCCCTGGGTGCTGGTGCACAGTGCTCCGGACGGGCACACCGCAGCGTGGACGCTTCCAGATGTCGGGAAGACTGGGGTCCCCGAGGTCAGCGGCTTCCCGGGGTTGGAGTGGTGCGTGGGGCGCCTCCTGCCCCCGCCATCAGGAGCACAAGCCGAACCCAGGGCGCTGCACAAATAAATAAGTTATTTTCGGCAAGTGGTGGCTGCTGGTGTGGGGACAGCGACATGGCGTGTGTCTGGCTTCCGGGGGCGTGGAAGAAGGGGTTCAGTGGCACGGCTAAGAGCCTGTGCTGACTCCCACCCCGGCGCCCACTCCTCACCACCCGGGGTGCCCAGCGCCCGCGTCACCCGGCAGGCTGGCCTGACCACAGCGCCCACCCCGCCTTCCGTGCTCTTCCGGGAAGTGGGCGCGTCCAGGGCGCCCCCGGGCGGTGTGGGTGCACCCAGGAGTGCGCCCCCAGCAGCACCTCAGGGGCGCCCCGAGAGTCAGGGGCGCTCGGTCATCCGGTCTCGGCGGTGTGGCCGCCTGGCTTTTCTAGGTCCTCACGATTGCATTTTAGCCTGAGCTAGCCCCCGGCCCCGTGTGTCCTTTAGACATCTGCCTCTGAAGAGCCGCTGGCGCTCTAACTGCTGAGCCACCTCGCCAGCTTTGCATGTTCCTTTCCAGGCTGCATCTCCTGTAGCCCAGGCTGGCCTTGAACCCCTGGTCCCCCTGCTTCTTCCCGTGGCGGCCGCTAGGCACCATCACGTGCAGCCTTGTTTTGAGTCGGGGAGCAGTGCGTAGCCCAGGCTGGACCGGAGTCCTCTGGTCTGTCTCCTGGGCGCCAGGACCACGGATGGTGTGGATGGTGGCCCTGCTCCGCGTCCTTCCTGGCCGGGGTCCTCACCGTCAGTCACCCCCTCTCCCCGGGCCCCTGGAGGGGCGGCTCAAGCTCATCCACAAATCCCAGCGCCCGGGCCTGTCGCGGCCACACCCCCTACTCCCCTAGCTGAGGATCGAACCCAGGGCCTTGCGCTAGGCAAGCGCTCTTCCGCTGAGCCAAATCTCCAGCTCCCATCTTTTTGTTTTTGATTTCTCTAAATTTTTATTAAATATTTTTTCCTACAGTTTGATCTTGTGGAAAGGAAAGACTGAAGATGAACAAGTCGATAATTACATTTTGTCAAACAGCACTAAACCGAGCCGCGAACGCTCGGTTTTACCGGAGGGCTGAACCCTTGCAGCCCTGCCCCGGGGCCGCCCGCAGCCGCAGCGACCCCCGTCCGCCCTCCGCACACCGGCCACCAGGGGGCGCGCGCTGCCCGCCGCCGCCACCGGGGTCCCCAGGCGCGGCCCCCGGCCCCGGCCTCGGCCCGGGGTGGAGCGGCGCCCCGCCGGGGTCCCGGGGTGGAGCGGCGCCCCGCCGGGGTCCCCAGGCCTCGGCCCGGGGTGGAGCGGCGCCCCGCCGGGGTTCCGGCTTCGGCCCGGGGTGGAACGGCGCCCCGCCGAGGTCCCGGGGTGGAGCGGCGCCCCGCCGGGGTCCCGGGGTGGAGCGGCGCCCCGCCGGGGTCCCGGGGTGGAGCGGCGCCCCGGCCCCGGCCCCGGGCCGGCGTCACTCCGGGGGGGCGGCCGGATGGGGCGCGGCGCCCTAATCCCCGCTCATCCCCTAATCGCCCGCCCGCCGCGGCTCCGGGGTCGCCATGGCGGGGTCGGCCGCGAGCGAGGCGGAGGCCTGGAGCCCGGCGCCCGCCCTGTACGAGGAGTACCGGCCGCCCCCGCTGGACGCCGTCCGCCTGCCTCGCTACGCCCTCTACCTGCTCATGGCCGCCATCCTGGTGGTGGCCGTGGCCTACGCCATCGTCGGCCATCTCATCAAAGACCTCGCCCACGACCTGGCCGGTGAGCCGCGCTCCGATCCGCCCCGCGAGCCTGGCCCGGGGGGTCGCGGCTGCTGTGAGATCGAGGCCCGGGCCGGGCCTGGGGGTGGGCGAGGGTGGGCGGGGCCGGTCAGAGGGTGGGCGGGGCCCGCAGCGGGCCTGGGGTGGGCTGGGCCAGCCAGAGGGCGGGCGGGGCCCGGAGCGGGCCTAGGTTGGGGCCAGCCAGGGGTGGGCGGGGCCTGATCTCTGGGTGGGCGGGACCAGCCAGGGGGTGGGCGGACCCGGAGCGACCTGGGGTGGGCGGGGCAGGCCAGAGGGTGGGCGGGCCCCCGGAATGGGCCTGGAGTGGGTGGGGCCTGATCTAAGGTGGGGGCGGGGCCAGGAGCGGGCCTTGGGTGGGCGGGGCCTGATTTGTGGTGGGGGCGGGGCCAGGAGCGGGCCTTGGGTGGGTGGGACAGGGCTTGATCCTCAGGTGAGGTGGGCGGGGCCAGGAGAGGGCCTTGAGTGGGCGGGGCCTGAGCTAGGGTGGGTGGGGCCAGAATGCTCAGGCCAAAGTGGGCGGGGCCGTGGTCGCGCCGGAGGGTGGGCGGCCCAGGCCTGGTGTGAGCCTGGCCCGGGCGGCGGGGCGGCGGGTCCATTCACGCCCTCCCGGCCTCCCGCTGCAGACTGGGCCTTTGGCCCTAAGCCGGACCAGGAGGAAGGGCCCCGGGAGCTGCGCGCGAGCCTGGCGGCCGAGGACCTGGAGGAGCTGGACCTTCAGCTGGCCCTGGCCTGGCGCGGGGAGGAGGACGCCGCCCGGGCCCCTCGGCGGCCCTCCATCTCTTTCCGGGACCCACCCGTGCAGACCGACTTTAGGAGGCTGGACTGACCCGCAGGGGCGGCACCCGAAGGCCGGCAGGGGCGGCACCCGAAGGCTGGCCGGCCGGTGGTTCCCACGACCCCTGTGTCCCCCACCCCCCCAGTTGGGCCACCCGTGTGTGCAAGGTGTGTGTTGTATGACGCAGGGTCTGGCTGGCCTGAAACTCAGAATGCCCCTGCCTCAGCTTCAGTGCTGGGATCGCAGACACCACCCCCACCTTATTAAGACGTTGAGATAGGGTCTCATGTAGCCCAGGCTAGCCTCGTTTGGCCACCACACCTGGCTTCTGTGGTGCTGGGGATGGAGCCCAGCGCCTCCTACAGGCTGGGCCAGCCCCAGGCCTGATTTTTTCTTCATTATGAATAATTCCTGCATCGGGAGTGTCTGCGGAGAGAAGAAAGTGAGGCTGAATGTAGATACAAATTAAACGTGTGCGAAGGCTGGAGAGACGGCTCAGCGGTTAGAGCACTGGCCCTTTTCGCAGAGGTCCTGAGTTCAATTCCCAGCGACTCCGTGCTGGCTCACAGACATCTGTAGTGGGGTCTGATGCCCTCTTCCGTCATGCAGGCAGAACACCACATTAAAAAATAAGTAAATCTTGTTTGTTTGTTTGTTTTGGGACAGGGTTTCTCTGTGCAGCCCTGGTTGTCCTGGATCTTGCTCTGTAGACCAGGCTGGCCTTGAATTCACAGAGATCCCCCTGCCTCTGCCTCCCGAGTGCTGGGATTAAAGGCGTGCGCCACCACTGGCCAGCAATAAATCAATCTTTTTTAAAAAAAAAGTGTGTTCGCCTCTCCAGTGCCTCCACCTCCCTTTCTTAGTCTGGTCCCACACACGCCCACATAACCCTCTCGGTTTCTGATAAGCTCAATAGCATGGATGGGAAACTGAGGCAGGCTACTGAGAAATGTCTGGGCTGAGGTCTCATAGCCCAGGAAACTTGTGACACACACCTGGTGGAGTTAAGCGTCAGTGGCCTGCTGGCGCTCGATCGGCTCCCTCGGGGGAGGCGTGGGAAGGCATGGCATCGGGGCACAAACAGCAGACTCATCTACTCAGTAACGGGGACGGCCTTATATACCCCCCTCCCAGCACCCAGGCTGTGCCCCAACCTGGTGGCATCGCGTGGTCGTCCCTCATTGGCGGGGCACGATGAGGATCTCTGGCAGCGCCTGTTGCTGGGTCCCCAGGCTGACTCCAGGTGGGCACTACGTGCAGGCCTTGGTCTGAGACAATTTCCTCGCCCCTATGGGCCTTTCCTACTGCAGCCTGCCATCCTGAGCACTCAGGAGGATCAGGGAGGAGGGTGGCAAGCTGTAGGCTAGCCTGGGCTATGGAACAAAAGGATCCGAGTGTGGTGTCCCCCACCTCACCTGCCAGGCCTGACAATCCAGGGTCCTAGTGTCCCACCTGAACTGAGACCTCTCAGCACATCATGGGTATACAGCAGGAGTTTAATATCTGCCTGCCTAGCGGGTTGATGCAGGTCCTTGCTGGCTGTGCCCAGTGTTCATAGGAAGAATTCTAGAGTCTTTCTGTCACTGGATTACAGAGGCACTCCATAAACGTTCTCACAACGGTTTTAAATAGTTTAGGATTATTCTAAAAAATGTTTCAAGCCAGGAGTGGTAGCATCTTTAATCCCAGCAGAAGCAGACAGATCTCTGAGTTTGAAGCCAGCCTGGTCTACAGAGCAAGTTCCAGGACAGCCAGGGCTACACAGAGAAACCCTGTCTGAAAACACACACACACACACACACACACACACACACACACACACACACACACACACACACACGTTTCCAGACAGTGTGAGGCTGGCCTCGAACTTGGTATGTAGCTGACGACGACACTTGAATTCCTGATCCCCTCCTCCCAACCTCTGAGTGTCAGGATGACAGGATGACAGGCCACCCCACGGGGCTTCTGGGGTGCCGGCAATGGAATCCAGGGCCTTGTGCATCCTGGGTGCTAGCCATCCTCCTGCCTCAGGCTTCCTGTGTGTGTGGACGACAGGCATGTCACCGAAGCCCGTTTTACTGTCTCTTGCACGTGCCCAGGCTGTGACTGCTCCCGTGATGTCCCCGGGGTGGGATCCCCCTTTGCCCAGGTGGGGCTCACTATCTAATCAGCTTGAGGCCCAAGGTTGAGGGTGGGAGCGTGGATGCATCATCGTCCAGATTCCCGGAGGCTCAGCAGGCGGGCGGCTCTGCCATGACCTTGGGGGTCCCTGGCCCCGGGAGCCTGGCGCTGACCAATCCCGATGCACTCACTTGCCAGCCCCGGAGCTGCGGCGAAGCCAGTCACCAAGCCTGGCTGCCACGCTCGGCTGTGTGCCCTTGGGAGGGCGTGGGGTGTCACGTGTAGGCGGCCTGGCCGTTCAGCAGCTGCTGGGGACCTGTGCCCTGTGGCTGCCCGGGGCTGCTGGTCTCCAGGGGGAAGGGACAGTGCAGGTTAATGTTAAACCAGCTGCAGACTCTGCCCTCCGGGCCGCAGGGCCTGATGCCCGGCCAGGCCAGCACAGGAGGCCCCGCCACAGCCCCCCGCCCCCGCCCCGCCCCGCCCCGTCTTAACCCCACCCGGGCCGCTGGCTGCTCACTCCCCAGCTGGACGCCGACCTGTCCCCAGCGCGGCCATGGACACCCTGGGCAGGCTGCTCCTCCTGGCCGCACTGCTCCTGGCCCCCGCCGAGGCCCAGCAGGGTAGGATTGGGGTGCGGAGCGCAGCCCGGGTGGGGGCAGCAGCCGGGGCTGGGGTGGGGTCTCCATTGCCTCCTTTCCCACTCGGAGAAACTGAGGTACGGAGAAGGGTGAAGGGCTGGGGGGGGACGGTGCTCCCCAGGGCCGGCCTTCCTCCCCAGCACCCTTCCCTCCGGGTGCCCCAAGCCCAGGCCAAGGCTCTTTCCAAGCTCTAAGCCCCTTCCGGCGACTCTGAGAGCCCCGCCTTCAGGAAGCCCCCTCTTCGCCCTGCGTGGCCCCGCCTCTCCCGCAGGCCCCGCCTCTCCCGCAGGCCCCGCCTCTGCCACAGGCCCCGCCTCTCCCGCAACCCCGCCTCTCCCGCAACCCCGCCTCTCAGCAGGCCCCGCCTCTCCCGCAGGCCTCTCCTCTCCCCCAGGCGCCTCCTCTCCCGCAGGCCCCTCCTCTCCCCCAGGTGCCTCCTCTCCCGCAGGCCCCGCCTCTCCCGCAGGCCCCTCCTCTCCCCCAGGTGCCTCCTCTCCCGCAGGCCCCGCCTCTCCCGCAGGCCCCTCCTCTCCCGCAGGCCCCGCCTCCCCGCAGGCCCCTCCTCTCCCGCAGGCCCCTCCTCTCCCGCAGGCCCCGCCTCCCCGCAGGCCCCGCCTCCCCGCAGAACCCTCCTTTTCGCAGGCCCCGCCTCTCCCGCAGGCCCCGCCTCTCCCACAGGCCCCTCCTCTCCGCAGTCCCATCCTCTCCGCAGCCCCTCCCCTCCCGCAGTCCCATCCTCTCCGCAGCCCCTCCTCTCCGCAGCCCCTCCTCTCCCACAGGCCCCTCCTCTCCCGCAGGCCCCGCCTCTCCGCAGCCCCTCCTCTCCCGCAGGCCCCTCCTCTCCCGCAGGCCCCTCCTCTCCGCAGCCCCTCCTCTCCCGCAGACCCCGCCTCTCCCGCAGGCCCCGCCTCTCCCCCAGGCCCCGCCTCTCCCCCAGGCCCCTCCTCTCCCGCAGGCCCCGCCTCTCCCGCAGGCCCCTCCTCTCCCGCAGGCCCCGCCTCCCCGCAGGCCCTGCCT
This sequence comes from Peromyscus maniculatus bairdii, assembly GCF_049852395.1. Taxonomy (NCBI): domain Eukaryota; kingdom Metazoa; phylum Chordata; class Mammalia; order Rodentia; family Cricetidae; genus Peromyscus; species Peromyscus maniculatus. Next base: position 2,836,715 of record NC_134873.1, on the reverse strand, counting down.
CCCCGCAGGCCCCGCCTCTCCGGAGTCCCCTCCTCTCAGCAGGCCCCGCCTCTGCCACAGGCCCCTCCTCTCCCGCAGGCCCCGCCTCTCCCGCAGGCCCCGCC
>NC_134873.1:2811611-2831611 GCF_049852395.1 Peromyscus maniculatus bairdii | reverse complement strand
GGACGCTCGCTCTGTGGCCTGTGCTTTCTCAGCCAGGGTCTCTCTTCTCCGGACTCCGCCTCCCTCCGTGGTCACCTGCTTCTGAGGATGCTGTCCAAGGAAGGGGCCCTTGCTTCGTGTGGCCAGGGGAGGCTGTTTTCGGTGACACTTCCAGCAGAGGCCACCAGGGGGAACCCGCCAGCACTTTCCCTCAATAAAGGCCCCTAATGCTCTTGTTGGTGCCTTTGTGAAGGCGTAGGAGGAGGCCAGAGCCCAGGGCGGGGTTCCAGGCCACCAAGGAGCTCGGCCCAGGCAGGCTGGGAGCAGAAAGGTCTAGTGGGTTCTCATGAAGGTTTTAGACTGAACTGGGCCCCTCCGCAATGCTGTGTGGCCCTGGGAAGGTGCTCCAACTGCTCCGAAGTCCCCTGCCCAGCAGTGATCAGGAGGCAGGGTCCTGTACATCTTCTCTCCAGTCCTTCCCACACAAGGGTGGAGCCTAAAGGGGACCTCCGGCTCTTCGCTTTAGGCAAAGGGGTTGGGTTCTTTCTCATTTTGAGACAAGGTCTCATGTAGCCCAGGCTGGTCTCAAATTCTCCATGAAGCCGAAGATGACCTGATCCTGATCCTCCTGCCTCCACATAGGCCTGGGCTACCATGCGGTTCTCGCGGCTCTGGTTGAGCCCAGGGCTGTGCTAGAGTTGGACACTTGGTGTGTTGTAAGCCTGACCCCCTGCCAAGACCAGCATCGCTTCCCCCCGAGCCTGAGTGAGCAGGGCCCAGCAGCGGGACGCCTGGACTTGGGGGCACAGTCCAGTGTTGTGGGCAGAAGGCACGCACGGCCCGTGCAGAGGGCCTGGGGGGCAGCCCCCTCCCCCAACCCGAGCCCCTTATGGACACACAGAAAGGAAGACCAAGACAGTCTGAGAGAGTTGAAGCTTAAGCTTGTTTAATTTTTATACATTTTTCTTTCTTTTATTTATTTTTTTGCCTTTTATTGAATCTTTTATTGACCCCCCCTTTACTTTTTTTTCTTTTTTATTTTTATTTATTTATTTTTTTTGCATAGGGAGAGACAGAACAGCAGGCTGTCAATGGTGCTTAGGCGCGTCCACAAAACAAAACAAAAACTCAGAAACCAAAATGGGTTTGTAATATATGAGGTTATGACTGGAGTATGCTGTGGCATGGGCGAAGGAGCAAGCTGGGCCGGGGAGGACGGACGGGGTGGTCGGGTGGGGTGGTGGCGGCGGGGTGGTGCAGGCGCGTTTATGAAAAGCTGAAGGTTAGAGATGCAACAACCCAGGAGTAAAATACAAAATGGTTGAATGGAAACAAAAATCTCGAAATAAACCCAGAAGATCTTGGCAGGAAAATGAAACAGCCAGTCTTACCACCAAGAAGACAAAGCAGGACAGGGGAGGGTAAGTGAGAGAGAGAAACAGCCCCCCACGCTCCCGGCTGCAGCCTGCGAGCGCTGTCCACTCTGCACTGTCTAGTCCCTCATACCCAATGCTTGTCCAGGCACCGCAGGGGGACTCGGGTGCTCACGCTGGGAACCTCAGACTCAAAGGGGCTTCTGTTTGGGGGGGTGCGGCTGCCTGGCTGGGATCTGAGGTTGGAAGGGGGTGTGAGGTTTTGGGGGTACCCAGCTGGGTCCCCCAAGCTGGGGTGGTGAAGCTGGGTGCTGGGGGAGGGGTGGTAGGGGTGCAGCCTCCCTCCCAGCACATCTGCTCTTCTCTCCCAAGTCTAAGGGGACCTGCGGGGAGGCGGGGGGACCCCACAACTGCACCATCGATGTATGAGGCACTGATCGGGAAGGGACTGTTTGGTATCGGGGCTACAAGACTGGGGACTGGTGCGACATCCCCTCCCACCTCAGCGCTGGGATGGGTGACGACGGGGTGACAGTCCGCAGCCATGTGCCCGTCGGAGAGATGGACGGAGGGAGGATAGCCACTGACAAGTGGGACTGAGGCCTGGGCAGTTTGCAAGGGGTGGGCAGCGAATCAGGAGTGGTGGTGCATGCACGCACGCACGCCTGTCGTCAGAGCAACTGAGAAACGGAGGCAGGAGGATTGCCGTGCCTGGGCAGCCCAGCAAGACCCTCCTGTCTCAAGATAACAAAACAACCAGTGGAGGAGAAAAAGTGGCTGGACCTGGAACCGAGCACCCAGAAGTGAGCACTCACTCAGCGTCTATCCTCACGGGGACAAAGCTGCTGTGCTCAGCACTGGGGAGGGGGGGGTGAACTCTCAACTGAGTGTGTGTGTATGCACATGTGCAGCAGCCGGACCTGGGCCAGGTACCGTGGGGAGCGGCCTGAGCCCCTGCCCACTGGCCGGGACGTTTGCTGGTGGCCTGGGGACACACAGAAGGCCCTGGAGAAAGGGAGGGAGTCGGGCGGCCCTGGCCCTGTCTTTGAGGGGAGCTGGGAGGAAACACACCCTCCTGATGCCATGCCTGCCTCCCTGGGCATTCCTGATTACCAAGCTCAGGACCCCAGATGTCTTCTGGTTCCCAACTAGGAAACAGGGGCACAGGTTAGACCCCAAGCGGTAGACTGTGGGGGCAGAGGATGGTGGCCTGAGGAGGGGATGGGCTTGGAAAATGTTAGTTTCATATCCAGAAAAACGAAGCCAAAATTCCCAATTGCCTGTCCAACCCTAAAGTCAGCCATCTGAGGGCCCGGGCCAGTGCGGGGTCCCCGGGTAGCTGGGTGGGGATTGGAGATTTTCTGAGAAATACGGGGAGGGGGACTGAGGCCCCCCCCCCCAACCTGCCGCCAGACACATTCTGTCTAACTTGTGCTGATGGCCCCCAGGGTGGGGGCCATCTCCCCCCCCCACCGCCATCCTGTGGGGTGGAGGACACAGGCTGGAGATAGAGTCATGGGGAGAACTGATGGACCCTGGCCGGGCCAGGGTGGGCGGTGAGGTGGGCTGGGGTCCCCCCCCCCCCGAGGCTGAGGCTGGCACCCTGGGGTGAGCCTGTGATAGCCTGATAGCGCCCAACACTCAGAGGGGTGAGTGGGAGGGCCAGCTGCCGGGCAGGGGGCTGGAAGAGGCAGGGGGATGGCTTAGAGCTGCGACTCCTGTCCGCCCGCTACCCCTGGCTACTGCCTTAGCTTTGGTGAATTTAAGAGCAGAGTTAACACAAGACAGAAACACAACTCAAAGGCAACCACAAACGACAAAACCAGAAAGGAAAGGGAAGGAGAAAATCTGAGACCACGCACGGACAGGACAAGGCCGCCCCGCACGGGACGGAGACCACCGCGTCCCCGCCGCCCCGCTGGACGCCCCACAGCTGAGCTCGACCCACAGACAGACGCGTATTGCATATTTTCAGCTTCGTGGGCTGCTGGAAGACGGAGGAAGGGCTGGGGAGGGCGGGCGGTGGGGATGAGCACCAGAGAGTCCCGTCCCCCATGCGCGCGCGGGCGAGGGGAGGGGCGAGGCCGGGGGGGGGGGGGGGGGCGGGGTCACAAGCCATGGCCGATAGTGTGACTTCCTTAATAGTGTTGTTTTCTTGTTCGTATTATTTGGTTTCTTTTCTTATTTTCCCTTGAGGCAGTGTCTCACTCTGTAGCCCAGGCTGGACCTGGGACTCACAGCAATCCTCCTGCCTCAGCTTCCCAAGGGCTGGGATCACAGGCGTGTGCCACTATGCCCAGCCTTTTTTTTTCTTTTATATAAAAAAATTCTTTCTTCTTTTGATATTTTTCTTTTACAAATAGAAATACCACCCTTTTGGATTTTATTTTTTATTTCATGTAATCGCTTGTCTGTTTGTAACTATGCGTGCAGGGCATGCGTCTGTGTGCGCGGGTATTATTTAAAAGTTAATACTTGTCCTCGGGAGAGCAAGGCACATGTTGTGGTAGACAGTTCGTGCAAATTCGGAAATGGAATTTTTTTGGTAAGGATATATACTTTTTTGTGTATCCTTTTTTTCCTTTTTTAGTAGGGCGGTGAGGGGCGCGGGCGGGCGGGCGGGGCAGACCGGGAGGAGCTGTCGTCATGCACGCAGCAGCCCGGGGACTCTCGGGTGTCGCGGGGCCTTAAGCACCATGCAGTTAGGTAAATAGTTGGTTCTGTCCTGACCCCTGGGGGACCCGGCTGGCTGGCTTGGGGGGCGTCAGAGGGGACCAGCCAGGTCCACCCTGGGGACAGCCCGTCCCATACCCACTGGCCTGAGCCCCACACCTGGACAGTGACCTCCACGATGTCCCCAATGGTCCCCCCTGCTGGAGGGTCCCTGAGGACGGACGGACGGACAGGTGGGTGGGGGTTCGAGGCCTCCAAGGCTGGGGAAGCGTCTTGGGGGGCTCGGTACGTTCAAGTGGCCTGGCCCCCTCCCTGGGAGGACGGCGGGCGGGTGGGCCTGGCCCTGGGGGCTCTGCTGGGATGATGGCTTGCGGCCTCCGTGGGCAGGGACACAGGCATGAAGGGGCCAAGATGGGCGGTTGGGGAGGGGGGACCCTGAAATCCTCAGCGTCCCCTCGCAGGGCAGCCCACCCGGGATGGGGACCCGGGCGGTGTGGATGGGGTGCAGAGCTGGGGTGGGCACGGACCTCACACCCCATCTTAGTGTTCTCAGGTTAGTGAAGCCCGCGAAGCCGATGGGGACCCCGCCACCCCGCCTCCCGCAGAGCCTTCCCACCTGGGGGCCGAGTGCACTTCCACCAGCCTTCTTGGTCCCTGTGCCGGGCCCCACGACGCCAGGGGGTCAAAGTGCAAAGGGGGCATCCCCCTGCAGTGGGGCACCCCAGGGTGGGTCTCCAGGAAGTAAGGCACTGGCAGAAGTGTAGGGGACAGCGCATGGCCCCGGCCTGGGCTTGGGGACACCCAGCTCCACCCCTGGGGTCCCATCTCTCTAGCGTGGAGGGCGCGCGGCGATGAGGAGCTGGGGTGCGCAGGGCGAGGGTGGGGGCCCCGGCCGCTGCGTCCCTGATGGACGAGGGGTCGGCAGGGGGGCGGAGGGTTAGGCACTTAGATCCGGCACCTCCCGCCTCCGGGGGCCTCGGCGCGGGGCCCCAGCTCCCCGCCTCTGCTCTCAAAGTGCTGATACTTCCATGTGCGGAGGGGGAGGCCGGGGCTGCCTGGCCTCGCGTGCCGGGGTGGGGCTGGGGACCAATTGCATAGAGAGATGATGTCCTTCCGCGGAGGTCCAGAGGGGGCCGAGCCCAGGCGGAGCCGACGCGGGACCCTCCCGGGGGTCCCCAAGTACCTGTGGCCGCCTGTCCCCAGCGGGGCCAGCGCCGGGCAGCCCCGCGCCCTCTCCAGGCCTCCGCTGCCCGCGCGGGTCCTTCCACCTCCTCGGCCAGCACCGCCTCCGGTCTCCTGTCTTTGGCAAACACCGTCAGGACGGTCGGCGGAGGTCCCGAGGCTGGCGCTGGCGGCAGGGGTCTGGGGAGAGTGGCCCGGCGGTGGCCCACCCCGTCCTCTCCGTCCATCTGTTGGCGATGGGCGTGGGTGCCAGGCCGGGCTCGCCTGGTCTGGGGCGATGGCAGGGTCCTCGGGGCGCAGAAGGGCTGCAAGCAGCCGTCCATCAGCAGCAGGTGCCACAGACCCGCAGCTCCACCTTCTGTCGCCTCGGTTGGGAAGGATTTTCCGTTCTTTTTCCTGTTTGTCGTTTGTCCCTTCTCCTCCTGCGTCTTTTCCGTCGCGCTGGGAGTCGGCAGGGAGCGTCTCGCTCGTTCAGTTCCCACTGAAAATGCAGGCTGGGGCCATCACCTCGGGACTCCCCGGCCGCGGGGGCGTGGGACGGCGGCCTCGGCTATCCCAGGTACCAGGACTGCGGCCGGGGGGGAGAGACAGGGGTGTCAGAGGCGGGCGGGCCGCCCATCCCGGCCCCGCCCGGCCCCGCCCCGCCCCGCGGATCCCGGCCCCGCCCCGCCCCGCGGATTCCGGCCCCGCCCCGCGGATCCCGGCCCCGCCCCGCAGATCCCGGCCCCGCCCCGCCCATCCCGGCCCCGCCCCGCCCATCCCGGCCCCGCCCCGCAGATCCCGGCCCCGCCCCGCCCCGCGGATCCCGGCCCCGCCCCGCGGATCCCGGCCCCGCCCCGCAGATCCCGGCCCCGCCCCGCCCATCCCGGCCCCGCCCCGCGGATCCCGGCCCCGCCCCGCCCCGCAGATCCCGGCCCCGCCCCGCCCCGCCCCGCCCATCCCGGCCCCAGACCATGATGCCAGGCCCGCCCCTCCCAGAGACTCCAAGTCTGGTGCAACGTCAGGGACGTAAGCACGTCCGCCCCGTGTGGCGTCACGACCCGGGGTCAGTCTGCCCCGTGTGACGTCACGACTGGGGTCAGTCCGCCCCGTGTGACGTCAGAGCCGTGACCATATCAAGCACGTGGGTACCCAGAGTTGTTTATCTTGCTGACCCGGGCCCTGGCCTCCTGTGGAGCCTGTGAAAGCGCATGTGTGGGAGGCCCCAACTGTGGCTCAGTATTAGACCAGGCTAGCCTAAAACTCGGCGTACCGGGAGAGCCTGAACTTAACGGTCCCCCTGCCTCAGTTTCCCCAGTATCAGCATGACGGCCCGTGCCCCCACACTGGGCTTATTTGTCTTTAACAGTCATGCCCCTGCCCCAGCAGCCAGGAAGCTGCGGCTGGGCTCAAGAGGGCGGACGAGAACCAGCTCGGACTAGTCTGGCTTCAGATTCCCCTTCTGCCCCTCCAAGGCCCCTGGTATCAGTGAGCACTGTCCTGGGAGTCCAGGCCGGCCTGCGGCTAAGTCTCCTCCAAACCACAGCAAGGCGTCTTGAAAAACCAAACCAAACCAAAAATAAAATAAAATAAATAAAAAATCCACCCCAGAGCGAGGGGCTCCAGCCTGGGGTTCCAGCCTGGGGCCTGAGGACTCGGGCAGGGGCCGCCTGCGAGGGAGGGGCGGGGTGGCCGAGGGGGCAGCGCCTCTCTCGGCCCCTCCCTAACCAAGCTCAGGCTCCTGTGTCCCTTACCTCACGTCTGGTTTCCTTGGCAACCAGACAGGCCGGGGTGTGACCCTGGCCTGGCGCTGGGCCGCGGCCTCCGCCTCCACCTCCCCGGGGACCCCGAGTCTGCCGAGCCTCGGCCCGGGCCTCTGTGCGCTCGGTCGGATGGGAAGGGGGGGGGACACAGTGCGCAGGGGCGGACGGGGCGGGGGCGGCTGCCGGGCCGAGGCCGCGCCAGGAATAACAATGGAGCGGCCAGGAAGTGCTGAGTGCGCGGAACGAGCGAGCGGGGCTGGGGGGGGGGGCGCAGCCTGATTCCCGGGGGGGGGAGCCCCTGATTCCCGGGGTGGAGCCCCTGATTCCCGGGGGGGGGGGTGCAGATCCCCGAACTCGCTCCCCACCCCGGCCCTGTCCTCTCCTCCCCGGAGCCTCCGCGTTCCCCAGTGCACCCCCTGTGTCCCCGTCCTCTGCGGCCCGGCTCGGGGTCACCACGCGCGCTCCGCCGTCGTCAGTGGCCCCGGCCCCGCCGCCCTGACCCAGAGGAGCCCCCCCCTCCCCCCCCGTGCATTCTGGGCCCGTGGAGGGAAGAGAGGCAGAAGCCATGGCCTGCGTGATGGGGGGGTGTGGACCGGCTGAGACAGGGCGGCAGGGCGGGGGGGGGGGGGACGGAGGCCGAGGAGGGCGGGCTCGGGAGGGGTGAGACGGGAGGGTGGGTACCGCGGACGGGCGGAGGGGGCGCCACATCGCTGTGCAACCACGGACAACCTGCCTGCCCTCTCTGCCTGTCCTCGCGAGCACTGGGCGGGCGGCTGTGTGACCCCGGGTGCTGTCTCTCCTCTCTGAGCCTCAGGTCCCCACCAGACAAAAGCACCCGGGGCTGGGCGGAGGGGACCGCGCACCCCGGGGCGGGCTCGAGGCCCGGGTCAGGAGGCCCTGCTGTCCCTGACCCCCCGGCCGGCCCCTCTGCCGCTCCCCCCACCCCCCAGCCGGCCTCTCGGCCCCTACCTGTCCCGCAAGAGGATCCCTCCGTCCTAATCCCACAGGGGGACGGTTTGCAGGGGACGTGCCGGGCGGAGCGCAGGCTGTCGGGGAGAGAGACCAGAGCCCGTTAGCACCGGGGCACCGGACCGGAAAGGGTGTCTGCTGCCCGGGGTCACACAGCCTTCCCCTCGCACCCAGCTCAGCCCTCAGGGGTCTCCTGGAACTGGGCACCCCGAGAAGCCTGGGGTCCCGGGGATCCCGGCTGGTGGGGCATCAGCCTCGGGCTGAGGCAATGGATAAATTATTAATGATCGAAGGCCGGCTGTGAATTATTCAGGGCCAGCCGCGGCCGGGCGGGCGGCATCAATTATTAAGGACGTTTTATTTATTGATCCCCTCGTGCAGTGTGGGGTGGGCAGGTGTCTGCACCAGTCTATTCATCATCTAAGCAGCTGTGGTGTCCTTTCCGAGGGAGAGTCTCTCTGCAGCCCAGGCTAGACTTGAACCTGCAGCCATGCTCCTGCCTCAGCCCTCTGAGTGTTGGGATGAAAATCCTGCCCTGCTTCTCATATCTGTCATGGCCACCACATCCTGTCTGCGGCAAAACCCTCAGCACTCAGGGACAAAAGAACAACTCGTACCAATCATGCCCCGCCAGGGCACAAGAGGGTAACAGCTTGGAATGGGGGGCAGGAAGGGCAGAGCGGATGGCAATGGAGCCCAGGGGAGGAGGAGGCTTTGCATCCCTGAAGTTCCTGTTGTAAACCAAGCAGCGGTCCCGCCTCTGACCACGCCCCTCAAGGGATTCTGGGCGGGGCTCCACCCTGACCACACCCCCAGCCCTCACTGGGGATTCTGGGCGGGGCTCCACCCTGACCACGCCCCCAGCTCCTCACTGGGGGATTCTGGGCGGGGCTCCACCCTGACCACGCCCCAGCCCCTCACTGGGGATTCTGGGCGGGGCTCCACCCTGACCACGCCCCCAGCCCTCACTGGGGATTCTGGGCGGGGCTCCACCCCGACCACGCCCCCAGCCCCTCACTGGGGATTCTGGGCGGGGCTCCACCCTGACCACGCCCCCAGCCCCTCACTGGGGATTCTAGGCGGGGCTCCACCCTGACCACGCCCCCAGCCCTCACTGGGGATTCTGGGCGGGGCTCCACCCCGACCACGCCCCCAGCCCTCACTGGGGGTTCTAGAGACTGACTTATGTTACAGGTATGTAAACTGAGGCACAGAGAGGGAGAGGCGTTTGTCCGAGGTCACACAGGATATGCGCTGTGTGTAAAGGCGCATTTGCACTACAGCCGGTGTGGGGACTGATGACTTGTGGGTTCTGGGAATGTCAGGTCTGGGGGGCTACAGGTCCCGAGGTCAGTTGGGGTTTGGGACATGCTGGGGGGGTGCTGGCTCCGGGGAGGGACACATGGGGACAGACACCACGCCCTGGGCCACGCTGGAGTCTTGCCTCCCGCAACCAGAGCACCCAGAGTTTCTTCCAGACGGCGACGCCTCACACCAGTCCCCCCCCCCCCCCACTGTCCCGAAGAGCCGGACCCCGAGCCCCGCGTCCCATGCACTTTTTCTGTGACCGCACCCGCAGGGTACCTCAGCCTTGTGGCAATCCTCCTGCCTCGGCCTCCCAAACGCTCTGAATCTCTGACGTGTCTAGTGTTTTGGGCTTGGGGTCCGGTACGCAGATCCCCGGGAGCCACCAGGCCGCCCGAGGCTGCAGCTGCTGCTCGCCCCCTGTGCCCTCTTCACCCCGACCACGGCAGAGCCGGTCTGTGCCAACCCCAGTACGCGTGAGCTCAGGCCGCGCCAGCCACTCACCGGTCCAGGCTGCTGGGTGGCCGGGTCACAAGCCAGGGACACCAGATCCTTGAGCGGGTCCTGGGGGTTGAGATGTGGCGGGTACCGGATGGCCGTGTGCGGGAAGTAGGTGGAGGCGGTCTGCGGCAGGATGGAGGTCGCCGGGAAGTGCAGGGCCGAGGACGGGTGGGGACTCCGTGCGATCCCTGTGGACAGAGGTGTCGGGGTCGTCACGGGGTCAACCGTGGGGTGCGGCTGACACCCCAACCCTTGGGTGCCCAGACCAAGTCGAACTTCAGGCAATCCTCCTGCCTCAGCTCCCTGTGCCCCGAGAGCTTTTCCACAAAGCACCGGGCAGCAAAATGTAAAAAAACCAAAAAGGGCAAAACCCAGGCCCCGGTGCAGCGGACGGCGCTGGCCAGCAGCGGAGCCGCGGGGGCTGGGCAGGGCGGCTCAACTGTCTCCACGACTTTACGTCCTGACCACTGCCCCGCCCCCTCTGCACCCCAGGATGCTCCTTCCTGTCTCCGGAGTCCCCAGTTCTGGACACTCCTGTCACAGAGCGCACACCGTGTGTCTGGGTCTCACGGAGAGGTGCCAGAGCCCCCTTCCTGCTTGCAGCCAGGGCTGTGTGTGCCGTGGCTAAGTCTCTGGGGTCACCCATCCCCTCCCAGGCCCCAGGCCGATGTCACATGGCTTCCGACGCACGGCTTTATCGGGATTACCCACCACGGCCAACACGGTGTGCTTGGGGCCGGGTGCCAATAAAACTTTATACGTGTGACCGAGCACAGGGCCACAGCCAGCGGACCTGACCTAGCCGGGTCGCTGGGGTCACAGCGGATGATGCCCCCTACAGTCTGCCTCCCCCAGGACAGGCCATCTCCAGGACGCCACAGTCCCCTGGCCGGAAGGCTGGAGCACAGGACGGGTGGCTGGGATCCTGGCCGCCCTGCGCCGGCCACACTCACCGCTGTGCACGGCGATGACGGGCCTGTGGTGCTGCGTGAAGCTGGAGAGCCGGGGGGAGTCCTGGGGGGACGGGCTGTTGAAGGGAGACTTGTCCATCTCCGTCTTCTTCACCGGGGACGAGATTCCTGAGAGGGAGGGGACGAGTCTCCATCTCTGGGGCGCAGAGAATGATGTCACACCCCCCCCAAAGCCCAAGGTCTAAATGGGAATGGGGCAGGCGGGGCTGGGGGGGCAGGGAGCGGCATCCAGAAGACGCTGAGGGGTTCTGGAGAGAGCACAGGGAATAGTACACAGCCACGAAGAGGAGTGAGGCCCTGACGGGCATCCTCAGGGGAGGCTTTTCTCGTCCCCTGGGGATCCTGGACCTGACTACAGGGGTCAGGTGCTTGTACCCTGCCCCGCTGACTCAGACTAGTCTCCAGCTCACGGCAATCCTCCTGCCTCAGCCGCCCAAGTGCTGGGGTCCCAGCTACTGCCTGCGCCTGCTGTCACCACCCTGCTGGCCACAGACACAGGCCCGCGCCCTGCAGCCTTTCCCGCAGGAGGGGCGCTCACCCGCTTCCGGTCTGGACTGTGCGCAGTCACCGGCTCAGCGAGGCCGCTAAGCTGATCAGCGAGGCTCCCCGTCCGCAGCCACGGCCGGCCAGGCCAGGCTCCCAGGCGCCCGCGGGGCCCCGCCCGCCAGGCCTCAGTTTCCCCGAGATGCACCCTGGCCTGGGTAGTCTAAGGAGCCGCCGCCCCCACCCCTGACACTAGCGGGGACCAGAGATTGGCGTCGCTCGCTGGGGTCCCACAGCGCAGACCGGGGTCGCGCCAAGGGCAGAATCGACCCCTCCCCTCCGGGCGGGGGCGGGGCTGGCACCCGGGCGCACGCGCACCGCTTCCTGAGCGCTCAAAGGGGGCACAGAGAATCCTGCGCCCGGAACCGAGGCGCGGCGGGAACGTGTTCTCTCCGGACCTGACCGCGGGACGTTGGCATACAACTCCCAGGAGGCCCTGCGACTCGGAGTGGGTCTTACACCGGGCCCGGCACCGTTCCCACAGGGACGGTTCGGCTCGGCGACATCCGGCCGGGCGGCCTCTTCGTCCCCGCCCCGCCCCCGCTGGGAACGCTAGGCTTGCGGACGCGAACACACGGCCGGACTACAACTCCCGAGGACCTGCGGCCCCCGCCGCGCTCCGCCCGTGGGCGCGCAAGGCCCGCCGGGACTTGTAGTCCGAGCCGCGTCGGCCCCGTCGGCCCCACCTCCTTCCATGTCCTCCGTCCAGTTGCGGCTGCTGCTGGTGGGCGAGCTGGGCGAGGTGTAGTAGTCGCCGCCGGGGCTCGTGTCCACGTCCTCCTCCAGGGAGCCCGACTTGTGCCGCTTGCTCCTGGGGGCGGGGGGAAGCCGGTTACCGGGTGTCACCAGACGGCACTCGGCTGCCGGCGCCTGGGACGCCCGAGGCGGACGCAGCGTCCGAACCCCGGGGCTAAGGCTCACTTTACAGAAGGGGAAACTGAGGCACGCACGCCACGGGGTCAGCTCAGCGGCCACCAGGGCAGGGGGAGGGTCCTGGGCCTAGGGTGAGTTCCCTGGCGCCTACCCGCTGGAGGAGGTGCTGGGCAGAGTCCTCCGCATGCCGGCGCCCGCGGGGTTCAGGTCGTAGGCCAGGTGGCCCTGCAGCTCGCCCAGGGAGAAGTTGGGTCCGGCTCCGGTCACCACGGGGGCTGGGGCGGGCGGGCACAGGTCAGGGGGGAGCCCCGGGCCCCCCAGGCCCCCCCAGAGCCCCGAGCCCCCCCCCCGAAACCCCAGCCCCCCGCCCCCCAGGGCGGCCCGGACACTCACTCCGGGACACCTGGATCAGCTCCGTGACGCTGAACACGCCCGACGTGACGAAGCTCTCCTGGAAGTCCGCGGTGTCTGCGGGGCGGGGGCGGGGGTCAGGGGTCAGGGGTCAGCGGCCGCCTTCCTCCACCCGCGGCCCTGCCTCGTGGGTGTCCGGGGCCCGAACGCTGACCCCACGGCTGGGGCAGGCGCTCTGCCCGCCCGGCCGGGTCCACACCAGCCTGGGCTGCGCACTGCGCGGCGCGGACCCCCGAGGACTGGGATCCTCCCCGGGGGACCCGAGGTCACGGCCAGGGTCACAACCCTCCTGGCACAGTGAGGCTGCTGGCTCAGGCCCCTGCGGCACCGGAAACGGCCACTACAGACGCTTGTCTGCCCGACACCCCAGTGCTGCCCAGTGAGGGGCGGGGACACAGCACTGTGCCCGCCCCCAAGGCGGGGCTCCACCCCAACCACGCCCCCAGCCTCTCTCTGGGGATTCTGGACGGGGCTCCACCTGACCACGCCCCCAGCCCTAACTGGGGGGATTCTGGGCGGGGCTCCACCCTGACCACGCCCCCAGCCAACTCACGGGGATTCTGGGCGGGGCTCCACCCTGACCACGCCCCCAGCCCCTCACTGGGGGATTCTGGGCGGGGCTGCACCCTGACCACGCCCCCCGCCCCTCACTGGGGATTCTGGGCGGGGCTGCACCCTGACCACGCCCCCCGCCCCTCACTGGGAATTCTAGGCGGGGCTGCACCCTGACCACGCCCCCCGCCCCTCACTGGGGGATTCTGGGCGGGGCTCCACCCTGACCACGCCCCCAGCCCCTCACTGGGGATTCTGGGCGGGGCTCCACCCTGACCACGCCCCCAGCCCCTCACTGGGGATTCTGGGCGGGGCTCCACCCTGGCCACGCCCCCAGCCCCTCACTGGGGATTCTAGGCGGGGCTCCACCCTGACCACGCCCCCAGCCCCTCACTGGGGATTCTAGGCGGGGCTCCACCCTGACCACGCCCCCAGCCCCTCACTGGGGATTCTGGGCGGGGCTCCGCCCTGACCACGCCCCCAGCCCTCCCAGGGGTGTGTAGCTCTGCAGACTGCTCTGAGTTACTCATTACTTAGGTCGGGCTGCCCTGGAAGCCGTAATCCTCCTGCCTCAGCTGCCCACGGACTCACCCAGCGTGATGGGCTTGCTGTCCTCCTGGTCGGAGCCCACGCCTGTCCTGGGGCTGCTGCTCTGCTCCGCGTCTGCCAAGACAAGAGGGAGGTGGGGGCTCAGATCCCGGCGCTGCCACCCCCGCTGCGTGGCCTCTGGGTGTCGCTGCCTGCCGTGGGCCGGTGGGGAAACTGAGGACGGGCGGTGTGGGGCCGCCAGAGTCACCCTGGCCCCCGCTGCTCCCTCCCTGCAGACAGGGCGGCGCCAGTGCTGAGGTCAGCGGACAGCGGAGGTGGGGGCGGGGCACGGAGGGCTCCACGTCGCTGAGGTGAGCCTCAGTTTCCCGTGGACGCCGGCTGATGGCCTCTGGCGCATGGGCACTGCTCCGAGGACGCTGACCCCGAGTCCCAGGGTCATCGCTGTGGGGGGCAGAGGTCAGGGGTCATCCCTGTGACGGCGCCTCCACCTGCAAATCCCCTTTTATAGTTTCAGAGAGAGCTACAGGGGTGCACGCTGGGGAAGGGCTCCTGACCACGCCCCGGCCCTCTGTGGGAGGCGGGGCTCCTCCTGACCACGCCCAGCCCCCAGTGGGAGGCGGGGCTGTCCTGACCACGCCCCTGGCCCTCGGTGGAAGGCGGGGCTCCATCCTGACCACGCCCCCATCCCCTTCCCTGTGCGCTGACGTCATCCCCCAGCCCCCAGTGTGCAGAGCGAGGGCGCCCTTGCAGTCTTGTCCCCCTGCAGGGTGACGGCCTTCACCGCTGAGGCAGGACGGGAGGACACAGGAGACCTGGCCTGGTTTCCCTGTGGTCCGGGGGATGGAGCGGGGGCGTGGCCGGCAGGGAGGCCCTCGGGATGCACAGCTGTGACTCAACTGTCCCTTCTGACGGTCTCTGGGGCGGTGACGTGACCGCGCCCCTCTCTCCTGCACGGATCCCGGGACTCGGACCCGCACTCACGGGGAGTACAATGCAGCCGCGAACAGGAGTGAGGGGCGGCCCTGCTCGGCCTGGCCGTGAGACTCAGAGCGGCGCATCGGGGACGGACGCGTTCGTCCCTGCGCGAGGTCTGCGGGTCAGGAGCTGCTGTGCCCGGTGCAGGCGGTGCAGGCCCGGGCCGTGCGCGCAGCCGCGTCCCACCCCGTCCGCCCGGGCCTTTGCACCGGGTCCGCTCCCGTCCGCCCTTTCCCAGCTCGCCATGGGCCGCCTGCGGAGCCCGGAGACCCCGGCTCGCCCACATCCGGGTCCGTTCTAACTTGCTCTGGCTGCGAGCCTCGTTCTGCACACATCTGACGCCTGCTGTATACGCGCAGGCCCTGCGGTCCGGCCTGGGGGGCCTGGGCCGGGGACACCGGGGACGCGAACCTGCGAACCTCCGCCCAGGGCCCCGGGGACGCGAACCTGCAAACCTCCCGCCGGGGTCCCGGGGACGGAGCCGCCCCGCCCCCGCCCGGCCCTCCCCTGCAGCCGGCCCCGCCCCCGCCCGGCCCTCCCCTGCAGCCGGCCCCGCCCCCGCCCGGCCCTCCCCTGCAGCCGGCCCCGCCCCCGCCCGGCCCTCCCCTGCAGCCGGCCCCGCCCCCGCCCGGCCCTCCCCTGCAGCCGGCCTGGGCCCGCGCCCGCCGCGCTCCCGCCGCGCTCCCGCCGCGCTCCCGCCCTGGCCGGTGGCAGCGCCCGGGACCCTGCGTGGGCCGAGGCACGTGGTGGTGACATCACCTGCCGGGCGGCCATTTCCTCCGCTTCCAGATGCTCCTGTGGCCGGGGCGGCCATTTTGTGGCAGGAGGGCATCTGGCGGAGGCCGGTCCGAGCCGGTCTTCCCCACGGGAGGAGGGGGGAGGGGGAACGGGGCGGCGGTGGCCTGGGCAGCCTCCGGGCTGAGCGGTAGGCGCCGGGCGGGGGCGGGGCCGGGACGTGGGCGGGGCCATGTGGGGGCCGGGCGGGGGCGGGGCCGGGGCTGTTTGGGGGCGGGGCCGGGTGGGGGCATGGTCAGGGGCAGGTAGAGCGGAACCATGGTAGGGCGGGGCCAGGGTCAGGTAGAGCGGGGCCGGGTGGGGCGGGGCCAGAGCTATGTGGGCGGGGCCACGGTCAGGTAGAGCGGGACCGGGTGGGGGCGTGGTCAGGGCTAGGTAGAGCGGAGGCCATGGGGGGACGGGGGCGGGGGCTATGTGGGCGGGGGCCAGGGGTCAGGTAGAGCGGGACTAGGTGGAGGCGTGGTCAGGGCTAGGTAGAGAGGGGCCATGGGGGGCGGGGGCCGGGCCAGGGCTATGTGGGCGGGGCCATGTGGGCGGGGCCGGGTGGCCGTGGCCGACCGCACCCCGCCCGGCAGTGCCCACACGGCGGCGCTGCCAGCGGGCGGCTCCCGGGCTGGGGTTAACACACCAGACGACCGGGTCAGATGTCACCGGGGGAGGAGCCGAAAATAACCGCGCGTGTGCACTCGCCGGGGGTCCCGGGCTCCCCGCCGCCCTCCCGGGAGGCCCAGGAACCCATCTGGCTGCACGGGCCGGGGCCTCCGCTGGGGACGCCGGGGGTCCCATGTCGGCGGCCTGGACCGGAGGCGCGGGGCCCTGCGCGGTGCGGCCCCAGGCCAGGCCTGCGTCTCTGAACCGGGGACACTCAGGGCGCCCTCCCGTCTGGGTCGCCGCTTCCCGCGCACGCGTGTCCCGCCCTCCCGCGCCAGACGCTGCTCCGCGGGGAGCGCAGCGGGGCGACGGCAGCGCCGTGTGGGGTGGGCACTGCAGGATGGGGGAGCCCTGGGCAACCGGGCTGGAGTGACAGGAGGGAAGGGGGGCGGGGACTGACAAGCCCCGCCCCACCCTGGCCCTCCCAGTGCCAGCCTGAGAGGTTAGAGCACCTGGGGGCTGGATGGACGGCTGGGAGCTCGCTAAGACACGCCCCCCAGCCCCTCACCGGGGATTCTGGGCGGGGCTCCACCCTGACCACGCCCCCAGCCCCTCACCGGGGATTCTGGGCGGGGGCTTTATCCTGACCACGCCCCCAGCCCCCTCCCTGGGAGGCGGGGTTGCACCCTGGCCACGCCCCCCAGTCCCCTCATCGGGAGGCGGGACTACATTCTGGCCACGCCCCCAGCCCTTCAATGGGAGGCGGGGGCTGCGCCCTGGCCACGCCCCCAGCCCCTGACTGACGTGTGGGGTTCTTTGGGGGGAGTGGGGGGGCAGCGCTTCATCCCATGGCAGTGCAGATGCACAGAGTGTGGGGACTGCGCGTCCTGGGTCCGCACATTCGGGCGCAGGTCTGCGGTGTGGCCACGGCGGGGTCCACCCCCGGAATTTGGGGCCTCCTCTGCCCAGGCCCTGTCTGGTCTGCCTAGGCCTCAGTTTTCCCCCGGCTGTCACAGCCGCCCAGACGACGCTGTGACGCGGTTGGCACAGGCGCCATGCGCCGCACCTTCCTGGTCCCCAGGCCGGCGCCGCGCTGGACGCGGCCTGGGTTCGAGTTTCGAATCCCTCCCCCCCTGGTGTCCGGTGAGCACCCAGTTTGGCACCGACTGCATTCTGACCCTGTAACGCGCACACACTCTCCTAATGCACAGATGGGGAAACTGAGGCCAGGCACAGAGTCCCAACCCAGTCACCCTCCGCAGCGGGCCGTAGAGGGCGCTGGCGAGCACCGGGGCTCCTCCCCCCCACCCTCGGTGCCCCCCCCCCTGGAGCCCCCCCACCCCCCCCCTCTGCTCCATCCACAGGCCCCCCGTGCCCTGGGTATACAGCAGGCGCGCGGTGAGTGCGGCTGCCACGGGGTGAGGGTGGCGAGGGGTCAGAGGTCGCCCCCGGGCCCCCGGGCCCCGGCTGTCCCGCATCCGGCCCCTGGCGGGACTTGAACTGGCGTCCGGTGCGCAGCTAACCCCGCCCCCCCGCATGGACTGACAGGGCCCGGCACCCGTAGGTGCTTCCCAGGCAGGGCCCGGCCTGCAGCGGGGGAAACTGAGGCCGGGGGCCGGGGGCGGCGCGGGGACGCACGAGCGGACGGGCGGACGCGGCCCCTTTCAGCCCCCGCCCCCGGCGCCGCCTTATGTAACGGGGGCCGCTGTCCTTGCATAACCCGGTTACATAAGGGGCGGGCGGGCGGCATCCGGCGGGGACCGGTCTGGGCGTCTGCGCCGCGGGGGGAGGGCGGGAGGGGGGGAGGGGGGAGGGGGGGCGGACGCCGGGTGCCCCGTTACCTCCCCGTCGGGCCCCCGTGAACCCCCTGTAACCACCCACCACCCGGACAGTGCCCGGACCGGCGCTGCCCATCCCCGGTTACCGAGCCCCGAGCCCCGCGCGCGCACCGGGCTGCACAGCGGGCGCCTTGACCCCCGGGGCCGCGCACTGCAAGCAGGCGCTCAGCCGCCGCGGCCCCCCACAGTCGGCGGCCTCCGGCCCCCGCTCTGCGCCCGTCCAGTCCTTCGGGAAACTGAGGCCGGGACGTGAGGCCGGAGCAGCGGCGTCCGCCCGCCCACCCCCCGCCGTGTCCCCCCCCCCCAGCCCGCCTCCCCCCTCCACCTTCCCGCTGGCCCTTTAAGGCCGTCCGCGGCCGGGGGCCTGTCCCCGAGTGACCCGGGGAGGGCGTGGCCGGGAACAAGGGGCCATTCACGGTGTGTGTGTGTGTGTGTGTGTGTGTGTGTGCAGGGGGCGGGGCTGGGGAGGGGCGGGGCTGGGGAGGAAGGGGCGGGGGCTGGGGAGGAAGGGGGCGGGGCGGGCGGAGGGGGGCGGGGGCGGGCCCTGGCGCAGGCCGGGGTGTCACTCACGACTCCGAGGCCCCACCCCCGCCTCCGCACCCCCACTGCTGACCCCCAACCCCAAACTTCCTCCTGGACGCTTCCTTCCCACCCGGAAACCAGGCCCCGGGGCGTGAGGCGCTTCCGGGAAGTCCCTGGGAGTCTGTGTCTGGGTTCGAATCCCGGCTGCGGGCCGGGACCTACTCGCTCAGAGACTTCCGGGGGGGGGGCGGTCCGGTGGGAAGATCTGGGGGGTGACGGGGGGGGGGGGGAGCGGTGGCTCTAGAGCCTTCCATGCTCGGCCTGTCCCGCCGGAAGTGGGACCCCGGGTGGAAGGTTCCAGAAGCGCGCAGCGCCCAGCGCCCTGGCCGGTTCCCACCCCAGGCCCTGTGCGGGGCTGAGGCAGGGGGATGGCCGTGAGTTCCAGAGGCTGGGCCGAGGCGGGGCGTGAGGAGCATCCTGGGCTGCCGCGCGGCACCAGCCAGGCTAGCCTGGGCTACACGGGGCTGCCCCGGACCGCAGGGTGGAAGGCGCTCGCCCGGGAAAACCCGCTCTCCCCGCTCCATCTGGTCCTGATTTCCGGACCCACACAAGGCCCTGTCCATCATCCCGGTCCCACCCACGGCGACTTCCGGCGCGGGGGGGGGGGGGGCGATGTCCCGAGCTGCCCCGCGGGACAGGTGTGGGGGCCGCGCGGAGCATGCGCGGTGCCAGGGGTAGCGACCAGAGAGGCTGCCGGGTTCCCGGGGCGCTGCACAGCGGGCGGCGTCACCCCCAGGGCCTGGGTCACCCACTGGGGGTCACAGTGGGCCTGGGGGTTTGAGTCAGGTTCGCACTGTAGCCCAGGCTGGCCCTGACCTCCAGGACCCCGCCGTCTCTGCCCTGGGCCAGCGGGGCAGGCGGGACTTTGTTCATTGATTTGGGGGGGGGTGGAGTTTCAGTCTCCGTAGGGACCGGGGTCAACCCTGGCTCTCACCGGGACACGGGCGACGCCATCGGTGCCTCTACGACCCCCTGCCCCTACGGATGGGAGGCTGGACCAGTGGGGTGGGGGGCGTGGTCAGGGGGAGCCCCGCCCAGAATCCCCCAGAGAGGGGCTGGGGGCGTGGTCAGGGTGGAGCCCCGCCCAGAAACCCCCGGTGAGGAGCTGGGGGGCGTGGTCAGGGTGGAGCCCCGCCTAGAATCCCCCAGAGAGGGGCTGGGGGGCGTGGGTCAGGGTGGAGCCCCCCTAGAATCCCCAGTGAGGGACTGGGGGGCGTGGTCAGGGTGGGAGCCCCCGCCTAGAATCCCCCAGAGAGGGGCTGGGGGGCGTGGTCAGGGTGGAGCCCCGCCTAGAATCCCCAGTGAGGGGCTGGGGGCGTGGGTCAGGGTGGAGCCCCCGCCTAGAATCCACCAGTGAGGGGCTGGGGGCGTGGTCGGGTGGAGCCCCGCCCAGAATCCCCCAGTGAGGGGGTTGGGGGCGTGGTCAGGGCGGAGCCCCGCCTAGAGTCCCTCCCTCCCCTCCCCGCCCCCGTGGCGGGAAGCGCCGCCGCCCTCCCCCCCCGCCCGCAGCACATGGGCGCCATCTGCGCTGGCAGCTGCCGGCCTGGCACCCCTCCCCCCGCTGGCACGGGCGCCCGCCCCGCGCTCGGGTTTCTT